>NW_011336055.1:20538-42253 GCF_000735185.1 Notothenia coriiceps
GCAAGAGTAATATCCAGGGACAGAGAGGGAGAGAAGAGGAATCGGTATTGCGAGATAGTCCTTGCTACCTCGTCATGTCCTTGTGCAGGATTTATGAGCTCTAAGATCAGGGACAGGTTTAGGGTGCTAGCAGGAGGAACGTTTGGAAAAGTGAAAGGAAAGCAGGGAAGGATCCAAGGATGGCGTTAGAGCGGAGAGAATGCTCAGATCTACAGAGCTGAAGTAGGTTGAAACCGCGCTGTGGGTTGGGATGTCGCTCCCGCGTAATGCAAGGTGACAGGAGGAGAAATGGGAAGGCAGAGAGGAACAAAAGGAAGAAATTGAAAAAAGGGCCCGAACAGAGGGAAACGGAGCCAAGACATCATTGAAGGATCAGAGGGCGCTGATTTGATTAGCTCTTATAACATACAGGTCAAGGTAGGGGGAGTGAAACAGTGGAAAACAAAGCAAAGGAGAAAGGTGGAGGGAAGAGGGAGCAGAAGAAGATCAAGTTAGGGAGGATGGGGTGTAGGTGGATGTTGGGGGGGTGAGGCTATGTGGGTGGTGTGATATATCTGTGTCACAGGGATGATGAAGGGGGCCAGGAGGGAGAGCTCTGCAGTTCACCTTCTGGCCCCTGGAGGAAACACAGTGACCCTGGGCCTCCCCCCTGGCCCACCTCCCCTCCACCTGCACGATTTATGACACTCAGGGTCGGTCCAGGGTTGCTCGCTTTAAGGACATCGGTGAATCGAGTTGTGTGTGTGTGTGTGTGTGTGTGTGTGTGTGTGTGTGTGTGTGTGTGTGTGTGTGTGTGTGTGTGTGTGTGTGTGTGTGTGTGTGTGTGAAATCGCGTTGTGTGAAGCAAGCCGTTGTATGTCAAGGAGGATGAGACCTTAGTGCTGCCTGGGGAAAAGGGCAGCAATGATTTTTATCTGGGGCTCAGAAAGTGAGCACGGGCACATCCACGCGTAGTCCCGCATGACACAGTTTGAAAGGAGAAAGACTGACAGAAACCCAAATGGAAATCAAGGGAAAATTGGACCAAGATGACTGAATGAGAAAGGGTAGTTGGAGGCGTACTGCATACTGATGGTTTCGCTTCATTGTCCATTTTCACTATGATGTGCCGGCTCTTCTGCACGGTGAGATCACTCTTTGAACCCTTTTTTTTAGAAGTTTCATTCGCTCAGGGTTGCTAAATGGGAATGTTAGACTATTCTATCTAGATCCAAAATTGGTTACTTGATTGACAGAAATGTGATCAATAGTAATATTGAGTAAGTAGTACGAAGAATATCATACTGGTCATCTTCTCCTCAGCTCTTCTCTGGTATAATAGTTTTACTAGAAGGGCCGTTTCCATGAGCGAAAATAAAGTTCTATTTGCAACAAAATTCAGGAGGTTATTCCATATCCAATGATATTCCACCAAGTTTCATTAAAATTGAGCCAGTATTTTTTTCATTTTCCTTCAGACAAACAAAGAAACAACCAGCATAAAACCATAACCCCCTTGGCTTAGGTAATAATAAAAACTAATTTGAAGACATCTCCTTCTGCTCCATGAAATTTAGATTTTTCCATCGTTTTCTGACATTTCAAAGCTGCACTCATCAATATACTTTTGTATCAACAATGGCTTATTGTCTAACTTTAATTTGAAATGGGTCCCTAGTGGTAATGAATCCACTGAGAATGATCATTGATTCTGAAGTTTCCCTGAGCGTTATAAAGTCTTTTTTTTCCTGCAACTGTAATATTTGTGGTTAACACTTACAGCCCTCATGAACCACACGCAGCAGAACACTGTTTTTGTCAGACGAACAAAGTTAACAACTAGCTGCTGAACATAGTAGATAAATTAGCGGCTAAAGAGACACCTATTTCCCTCCAGAGTTGGTGGGGACCAAACATTTAGCAAATAGGAGAGTTCACATGCAGGCGGCCAGAAACCCCAATTCAAACTAATGAAGCCCCGTTGTCGTAAATATGTGAGAAATATTGGGTGATAGACAGATAAATCAACAATAGTGAATTGTAGCCCTCTTTTCCACATGCTACTTTGCTCCATGTGATTGTTTTTATGGTTTCTTTTGTTGCATATTGTATTGCCATTTAGTTGTGTGATTGATTGTGGCTATATCCACTAGAAGAAGGCTTTATCTCCATTATCCTTTGAGGCATGCTTGAGATAAAGGGATATACACATAAACTTGACACGCCTTAATGATAAACCATAAACACAGTGTATATTTAAATGGCACATCAGTGAGCCAAACGCATTGGAGATGGCAGGTAGGAATATTGAAATATGGCTTATTGTCGCGGGCGCTAAGCGAAAGCAATCGGGGAGAATTGGGCGGCATACGGTACGAGAGGTGAGGGTTGAGTTGAGGGAGATTATTGCTGAAGGAGTTGAGTCAAAGGGCTATTGTATGTATGGAGATGAGGTGGGGAGGAAGGTCGCTCCTCATCCATAACAGATGATTCACAGTCTGCCCTGACCTTTCATACCAGTGGACTTATCTCTCTGCTTACTCCATCTGATGCAAGCAGAGTTCAAATGTACGCCGCTCATAGCCAAAACATACACACATGGATCGTATGCACACATGCGGACGTCCACATGTTTGATTCTTGGATGCACATTTATAATGCACATTTACCTGCGCATCATGTCAAAGGTTCACTGCGGCACCCTGCTCACATCTAATGTGACAAATAACTTCTTCCTCCGGTTGTATTGTTCTAATCCCTTTAGTGGGCTGCGGAATGGAAATATAATTACATTTCCGTGGTGCAGTGCCTTTGATAAGACAGCCGCTTGCTGAGCTGAATGTCTAACCGAGTTGGACGCCTCTCCAAAGCCCTCTCCACTTTACTTTTCCCCCTGACTCACTCCTCTCCATCTCTTCAGTCTCCCTCTCTCTTATACTTCTTTTTTTCCCGTTTTTGTTCTCTCAACCCCACGCGCTCCCACCCTAGCACTTCAAAAAAGCTAATTCTGCCTCTCTCTTTCTCACCCGCCCAGGTATTGCAGTGGATAAAAGAGGTGTCGTCTACTTCGTCGATGGCACCACCATTCAGAAGATTAATGAGAGGGGTTTGCTCTCCACCGTGATTGGCTCAAACGGACTGATGTCGATGCAGCCGCTCAGCTGTGATGCACGTATGGACATCAGCCAGGTAAGCTAAAAAAGCTGTCTAGTTAACTGGGGAAGAGCCAGAGCAGCGTCTTTTTGTCCGAATTAACATCTAATCTGTCGAGAAATAAGACTCATTCGTGTGTGTTTTGTGGCGCCTAATTAAAGTAATTAACCCCAAAAAAGGTTATAGATTACCGATATGTTGTTGTTGTTCTCTTACAGTTGGTGATTGTTTTGTCAATCTCAATTGACCGACCCCAAATTGGTTTGTCTTCTTATAGGTGTGTGTGGGTTTCTGGGAGAGAGAGAGAGTAGACAGCCACTGCACAGATTTGATCAGCCAGCCCTCAGATCACACTGCTGACTTATATCAGGCCTATTAGAGCAGAAGATGAATTATAGATGAACTGCTGGCTCTATAGAGGGATCTATGCTCACACATAGGGGAGGGAAGTGCCTGTGAATGTGCGTCAATATGTGTGTGTGAATGTGTGTATGTGTGTGTGAATCTGCGTGTTCAGCCAGGGTGAGCTCCCAGAGGTGCTCTTATATGTCTTTAAAGGGGCCCGTGTTACCTCACAATCCGTCTGTTTGTTGGTTATCGGGCCCTGCAGCGCGTCCAGCCTCATTCATCCTCCATCTGTGTTTGTTCTCATAAACTGCTGTGACCTCAGTGTGGCATCAGTATTGATGGAAACTGGCTTCTATAGCTACGGCTAGACAAACAACACGTCTGTAATTTATGCAGAATAAACAAGCCAAATGTTGGCTTGAAGTCCAAATGAAAGTTGAAGTCTCACTTTATATATAAGGAAACATAATCTGAATTGATACAGCAGCTTCTAAGCTCCAACTCCTGTGGTGCACTACTGACTAGTGCTGGATGTCTTATGAACGTTGATACAAGACTCCCCCCCNCCCCCCCCCCCCCCCCCCCGTGCTGATAAATTGGCAATCCCCTTTGAAAGTGGAAGTTAGCAAACTGGGCTAACTAACTTTCAGTTTTCTTTCAACACTCATTTGACTCTTCTTACTCTCTTTTTTTATTCAGCCGAATCTTTTCAATAAAAAAAAAGAAAAGGTAATATGAATTAAGATAAGATACGATGGACCTTTATGAATCCCTGTGGGGAAATGTTATACTCATATTATATTGTGAGGATAGAACAGAAAAGCAATACATAAGATAAAGTAAAAATTGATAAAGAATTGGTGACGTATTTCTTCAGAAAAACATCTCTGAATTATTTTTTCCTAAGGACATGCATTTCCTATATGTTTGAGATTTAAGACATTCAAAATAAATAAAAAAAATTAATATTTGAATGAAATATTAACCAAAAAAATAAAGCTTTAACAATATGACATTTCCTTGAAAATTAGACAATTATACAACAATTGTTATACAATACAATTCTCTAGTGTTATTTCAGAACCTCCTGTAGTGTAAGCTGTCAAATGTCATGTATCAGTTGTAGCGATGGCAAAAGACCAGCCTGTCAAAACCCCCTTGACCTCAGCCTTGACACTAATGTACAGACTCCCACATGCATTTAGATCCAAATCACACATCATTCTCACTAATCCAAAGCCCCCCTGCTGGTTAACTACATGTGTGGCTCTTGTATTCAGAACTATTTTTACTGCCTGCCCACACAGACATCGCACCAAAAACTCCTCCTGAACACCCGAGGCACAATCACCACGGTAGCGCACAAATCAAAAACAAACACGAGGAATATTGATTCCTATCAAATGTTTTTATTTTCTCTCTTCAGTTTGATTTTAATTGAGCGGGGCCCAGCTCTGGAGTTCAACTCAACTTGTGAAAGTGACCGCCTGCCAGCACCGCAAAGTTCAATATCACCAGATTTGATGCGTGTCCTCTTCGGCTAAGGACAGCCTGAGTCCTGCTTGATGAATCTCTCTACCTCTTAAAATGGGATTTCAAAGTGAACCCTCTTCTCTCTCATTTGACAGTGCCTATAATTGGACATGTCAGTGGCAATTTAACATGATCCATTTATTTACCAATCCATCGTCGGAGTCATCAATCACCTTCGCTGATCCTGCAGACGAACCGTCTCAGCGGCTTGCAGTGTGTGTGTGTGTGTGTGTGTGTGTGTGTGTGTGTGTGTGTGTGTGTGTGTGTGTGTGTGTGTGTGTGTGTGTGTGTGTGTGATGGGCGGACAGGGATGTGGGCGGTGTGCAGTGAGCGGGTGTAGGTTTGCCTGCCTTTGACCCCCACAGCGTTAGCGGGCAGGGAGTGCTATTTGAGCCCGCAGCGATCATGGTTATTGGCTGACATTTGCGACAGTGCCGAGGCGAGTCTTGAATAAACACGGGGAAGGCTCCCTGGCCGCCGCTGACCTTTGCATGAACAGGGAGGGTCAGGAGGCCTAATGCTGTGTTATTAAGGAGCCATTATTTGTAACACCTGTAGCTGACTATGGTGGGCGATAGCCAAACACTGCTCTCTTGTTCTCCTGTTGTCATTTTTGATAGAAATACACTCACTGTATGTTCTGTCTGTGTTTGCCTATGTGTGTGTGTGTCTTTCTACAGGTGCGTCTGGAGTGGCCGACAGACCTCGCCATTAACCCGCTGGACAACTCCCTCTACATCCTGGACAACAACATCGTCCTGCAGGTAGAAAAGCCATCAGAACACACAAAAATATCTCAAGTTCAGAAATCCTTTATTTGGCCCACAGCGGGGAAATGTACATTGTTATAAAAATACAAATGTAACATGTATATTTTCTTCTTTTGTGATGCTATTTTATTTCTATTGAGATGTTTACATATTCAATTGTTTATTTCTAGTCTTACATTTCTCAAATGTACAATGCCTTGTCTTTTTATGCTGCTGCAACACAAAAATGTAATAAGAATCAATATATTACGAATGAAGTACTTCTTATCTTATCTTGTTATAGCAAAGAGGCAGTGCAGATAAAGAGAACAAATGTTATTCGTATTTTTTTTTCTTAAAAATAAAGCTCAAATAAATACACATTAATGGGGATAAATAGGTAGCATCATATAAAAGTATTGGAAGATATACAAGTTGTGAATTTGCAACCGTAATAAATTCATTAAATTGTGAAAGTTACCCAGAGACTGAATTCAAAATAATGTTTTTGTTCAAGCATATATTTTCTGAAAGACATTGGCATACATACTGTGTGTCCCTCTGGTTATGCTAATCACTCTAGAACATGTGAAACCATAATGAGATGTCAGATCAGGTAGATCCAGGTGTGGAGGTTTGATCCACTGCAGCAACACATTTGATGTCATTTGATATCATTAACTTAGCTTTCTCTCTGCATTTTACAGAGCCTATACCAAAAAGTGTATTTTTTTTCTTCCATGTCAGGTATCAGAAAACCTCCAGGTGCGTATTGTGGCGGGCCGCCCCATCCACTGTCAGGTCCCCGGTATCGACCACCACCTGGTGAGATGGGCGGCGGTGCGCACCACCCTGGAGGCAGCCAAGGCCATCGCACTATCCCACCTCGGCACGCTGTACATCGCTGAGACCGACGAGAGGCGCATCAACCGCATCCAACAGGTCACTGTCACTAAAAATACTGAAACATTCATTTAATATAAGCTAGAGATGCTATGATTTGTCAATATAGAGCAGCTACCATCATGTCATTGAAATCTACTTTTCTAATGCCAGCCATCACCCCATACATTTTCACACCAAGATTATGCGTGAGACATCTTTAAATGGGCCGTATTATAGCTTTGGGGGTTTTCCCTTTCCTGCAGTGTGTTATAAAGGTTTTGGTGCATGTAAACGGTCTGCAAAGGCTAAAATACATGAACCGGAGAATGAGCATAATAGGGCCCCTTTAAATCCACTACTTCCTTCATGTTGGAAATTGGTAACCCTTCTGATTTTCATCAAGATGCACAACATTTCCTAATCCAACTTTTTAACATATTGCCATACCATTTTTGCCAACGTGTGTGTATTATTTACTCAGGGTTCAAACCAATGCCAGCCTTTGTGAATTATCAGAGAGCAATGGCACCTGCTAATAATAATGTCATTTAAATCTACTGATCTGATGTTAACCATAAGGTTCCAATTTTTACAGAAAGCTTTTAATAATACATACTTGAAGCCATTACTTTCCTCATGTTAAAGGTCCCATCATATGCTTTTCCGGTTATTACCTGTCCCCTTGTGTGTTATTTAGCTTTTTATGCAGTAAAACTCTAACACAGAAAAGACCTGTCTATGCTGCCCCAGAACGCCTCGTTGGAGATTTTTCTATTTCCATTGTTGTCTTCTGGGGCCTATTGACGTCACTACGTCCAAATGGACCAATTGGCACACAGCTATAAAACAATAGGCACACCCTCTGCCAGAGTGGACTCCCGAGCAGCTCAGGAGTCCGCCCCTCGAGGCTCCCGGAGCGGACAGTGTGAGGTGGATTTCCCGCTGTGTTTCCCTGGATGCTGGATATAGACCAAGTGCCGTGCCGGCGGCCCCACAGAGCTCGTCTCGCTGTCTCGCGGACCCCACGCAGCAACCAGGAAACGACACCAGTAACCCAGCTCACACTGTCCGCTCCTCACAGCAGCGAGTCGCGCAACGTCCCGCCAACACGGCCTCCAGACCCCACGCAGCATTCTCATCTGTTTGTCATTACTGGTGTCATTTTCTGGTTGCTAACGCCATTGTAACACATAATCACTGATGTTCCACTGTAACGGTGGTGGACTCATCAGAACAGAGTGGGCGAGCTGACCAATCAGAGCACAGTGGGCCCACAGGCAGGGGGGGGGGCAGGAGCTCCAACAAGGCGTTTAGGACAGAGAGTGAATACACATACTTTACAGAGATGCTGTATGAGAAACCAATGTGATTTTGGAACATTGAACATTGTAAATATATTCTAGTAGACCTCAACAATGGAATTGTGATCAGTAGGAATGGCCAAGACATGGGACCTTTAAAGGGCTGTTTACCATGTGTTAATTATCAAGATTCACTAATCCATCGTATTAACATATTGCAATAATTTAGATTAGATTAGGTTGGATTGCAATAGATAAGATTTGATTAGATGTTGTTTATTGATCCCAAAGAGCATCTATAGCAAACATACAATTATATTTACAAAGTATACATATATAAATATTCTATAGAACAGGTGTTATCTCTTGCAAGCCTATGTTGATCATCACAGAGCACGGCTCTTGCAACAATGTATTTACATCTCCAGAAAAACTGACAAACAGCAAAACTTCTCAGTTACAACCAGCCATCCATCTGGCCTATTGACATGTATTCAACCGCACACTTGTTGCATCACTGTGGTCTCATTGTTTGCTGCGTTTGCAGAAGCTGCGCAGCAAGAAAAGTGTTCAGAATCCGCCTCTTAAAAATGCACATACCAAACCCCATCACATCTAACAAACAATCTCAAAAGTCTGTTTTCACTTTTGGAAATAATACTTTTTTGTCCATTAGCTCCATTAGCTAGCAGCATGCTTTAAGAGCCCCGCAGCATGTGGGCAGCAGCAGCACAAAGATATTGCCTGCTAGACTCGATCAATAGTCCCTTTGTGGTCAGCAGCACCACGCTGAGTTCATGTGGAGGCAGACAGGAACATAAAACGCCTCAGATGCCTTTTTGATGGAGACAGGGCCGTCGTGTTGGATAGGGAAATCAAGTCTTTTGAAGTCTTCTTAACTGTATTTATCACTCTTATTTTATGGTGGAATTATTTCTAAAGGCTTATATTTTGCAAGCAACCCAACATTCACATATATTTATGAAGGTTCCTGCACAGAGTCTTAGCAGCAAGTACAAGTTCTACTTTGAGAGTGAATGAAAGCATTTTTCTGAAAATGAATCGTGAAATAAATTACCGGTGATGTGTTGCAGACTTTCGCAGTGGTTCTGATGTACAATCAACAAATTCATGAACCTGGCAGGCTGACGCAGATTCACTTTGATGCAAGAAAAACTCAATTAAAGACAGAAAATGTTGTCACTTGTATGACAGACTAGCTGCGTACAGGTACAGACTGACAATATATTTAAAGCTGATTAAAAAAATGACACGCAAATTAACCGCTACATTTCATCTTAAATGGCTACACCAGCTGCGTCTTGTACTGTTAATCCAGCAAGTATTTCTTCCTCAGTATAATAAGCCTTATTAAATGTGAACGTACCTTGGCACCAGTCTTTAGGCGAGGCTTTGGCACCGCCGCTGGTCTGCTCTCAAAGTCCAGACGCGTCATTCTGTCTCAAGCAACCCCCAAAACCTTTGGGCAAAACATCAAGGACCCCAAATCCATAACCAATATGTGGTGAATTTTTTAGAGGCTGGAGAGTCATTGAATATGCCTGATATTAGAGCTTTGAGGTGAATTAAAATTAAATTGCATTCCAAATTAGCTTGGTTGTGGCTGTTTTTCTTTATTTTCAATCAAGCACAAATTAGAAGAAATTGTTTTCTGTGAAGTGGTCAGTGTTTGAAAGTCAGATGTTTTTTTCGCAAACAAGTCACAAGACTTTCAAATTCATTCCAGAGGTTGTTCATTATTTGAATTCTCAAGCTCTTCTTTATACACACAGTACTGTATACTATGTGTATATATTTAATTATATTTCTAGGAGGACACTTTTAAGTCTTAATTAAGCGTAGTTAGGATTGATTTTCTACTCCGAGATGTTTGATTAATAACGACCATCATCATTACAGTATGTCATCACATTTTAAAGGATTATTTCAACATGTTGTCTCTAACACTTTTATGATTTCTTGCTGCATCTTACAAGAGCACATCTCTCTTGTACTTCTCTCACATCCTGTTCTCCTAAAAAACTGTCAAAGCACAAAGGGAGGAAACCAAGAATGACATATTTTAATTTACCTGTGTAAATTACGTTACGAATATATTTTTTAAAGCTAAACCATGACCATATTTAAAAACCTAACCTTGTTTTGATTTGTTTCAATTCACAACTTTATCTTTAAAAAATATCCTTTTTCCTCCCTATATAATTGCAGCAGCAGTTAGCTTAGCTGGCTATGCTAGCAACAGGAACACAATGTGCCTACCAGCCTTCCAGTTTCTCCAAACAAACAAGATAAAACGTGTTAATAACTTCAGAGGTACTACAGCCCTGAGAGTGATATTCTCATCTAACTCTGTCTAAAGTCAATAAGCCAAATAATGTAGCATGCTCTCCGAGGACTACTTAAGAAACATTACCCCTCCAAGATTAATCAAAATCAATCTGTTGGTGTAGCACCGTACACCCTCATATATTCAGCAGCACTCTCCATCAAGACAATTAGTTTTATTTGTTTGGAGAGCTGGATTTCAAGTTGCAAAGATTTATCAATCTGTCAGCGGGCAAAGCCCCATTTAGTCTGAATGGGAAAGACAAATAATTCTTTTTTTTCCCGGAAATTAAAAAGAGGCACCTGAGATATCATCTAAGATTGTTTGGTTGAAGCACCTGCAGAGAAAATACATCGTCGCCATTTTCATATCATTAATCTGCATTCCAGCTCAGGTTTTCATGAAATGCCATCATTATCTTGTTTGTCAGAGAGATTTGACATGGAAAAAATAAACTGTTGAACATTATCTTCCTGTATTTTATACTTTCTAACGTTTTTGAACACTTCACAGGTGTCAACCAACGGGGAGATATCTATTATCTCCGGAGCCCCGACGGACTGTGACTGTAAGATCGACCCCAACTGTGACTGCTTCTCTGGTGGGTCCTCACACACACACAGATGTGACTGTATAATTAAGTAATGTGAAACTATTAGATTATGTCTTATAGGATTACATAGTACTAAAAACAACATGTAACTGCACTTTAAAAGCTTATCAGATCATATCTTACTTGGCCTGGTTCAGGCGTGTATCGAAGGAAACAAAACAAGAGGACTTTAAAAGCTATGACGCAACGTTAATAAATTGCAACAGTCCTTTCCTTGATACAGAATAATTAAATCTCGCTGCATCTTTGTCCCTGCGGATTTTATTAGCTTGAGAGGAACCTTTTTTCTCGCATGAATGTCTCTCTCACTGTTCTCTGCACACTTGAATGTGTCTAAATTATTTATTTCAGATATTTCCCTATCTTAGAACGGCTGTTTTGACTCTCCTCCAAAAATAATAAAGGAACAAATTATGATAATGATGTTTGTGTATATAATGACAATACACACAAAAGCAAAGACTATCTATAATGTCATAATGGAAGAGTAAGTGAATGTAATTTGACTTTGTAAATGTGTGTGTGTGTGTGTGTGTGTGTGTGTGTGTGTGTGTGTGTGTGTGTGTGTGTGTGTGTGTGTGTGTGTGTGTGTGTGTGTGTGTGTGTGTGTGTGTGTGTGTGTGTGTGTGTGTGTGTGTGTGTGTGTGTGTGTGTGTGTGTGTGTATGAAGGGGATGTATTGGTATTCATGGGGAGACTCCAGCTAATTTTCAGCAGGAACCAGCTTGAGAGAAACCTTTTAAATCCATTGAAATTACAGCTGCTGAAAGAGAAAAGCTCTCTTCTAGCTGCCGAAGGTTTTCACTGCTGGGTGTCTCATGTAAGGGCACCTGAAATGAAATAAGCGGAAGAGGGAAAGGACCAAACAAATAAGCCGATGTTCTTTTGACAGTTAGGCCATGCTTTCATTGTAAGTGTCGTAGCATACGATTTTATCATTTAATTCTGCTCATAAAATCTGTCTCTTTTTTTATTCAAAATGGAGGGGAAGTGTCTCTCCCATGCCACAAGCCAATGGGTTGTAACCGTCCCTTTTTCTTGGGTTGTACTTTGCATATTTTCAATCATGTCTTGCTGTTAACAGATGATTACTCTCTTCAGAGGTTTTCCATTTCCATCCCGTCACTGTAGACTGTCATACAGTGTCTTTGAACATGCACACATACAGTACAAATACAAACAGACATGAACGCACATACAAACGCACGTAATGTGCATGCCGTCAAAAGATAAACTGCAACCCTGCCGCCTGCGGCCCATCAGAGGCCCGGGCCTACTGCTGACAGCATCTAAAGGGCCTCACCCCCGCTGTGCTACCAAAGACTTCTGAATGCATTCAGTCACCCACGACCACCTTCTGATAACGCTGGGGTCACTATCAAGGTGGTTATATCAACTCCATTGGGAAGCTACAGCATCACAACAAGTCCAAGTCCTGAGCGAAACTGATAAACGCTTAAGCTGCGTAGATCTCTTTCTCTGAAGAATAATCTGAAATGCTCACTGTGTTAATATCTGAGGGTACTTTTATTCTTGCTATTTTTTTCCAAAAAGAGTGTGTCCTCGTCTAAAGACTGTCTTGTTTTCTGTCATCAGGAGATGGAGGCTACGCACGTGACGCTCGTCTCAAAGCCCCATCCTCTCTGGCCGTGGCCCCCAACGGCACCCTGTATATTGCTGATCTGGGCAACATCCGGATCAGAGCCGTCAGCCCCAACCAGCCTCAGCCTAGCCCGGCTGGACTGATGGAGATCAGCTCCCCACTGGATCAGGAGCTCTATCTCTTCAGCCAGGTACTCAATGCCTGAGCTATTTCTAAAGAGCATTATTATACCTACATACTACTCCCCCAAGTTACATGAAATTGAATAGTTTGCGAAGCTTAAACATCACCTGGTAAAACTTGTAACTGGAGTGTAGCAAAAAGTATAGCTGATAGTACAAATGACTGAAGGCCATCTGTTGAGAACCAAGCTTAAGTCAACTGACAAGGCTAACGTTAGCGTTCTAATATGATTTGTTTAAAGAGTACAGAAGGTAGCCTATTATGTTATAAAGACAACATACTGTATCTGACCTGACATGTATTCATGATGTTACCTATAACACAATATAACTTAAGTTACAAACATAATAAGCGCATTCACACCGCAGTACTTTTCCCACAAAGGTTCATGAGAACTTAGTTCATCAGAACTCTTTAGTTCTGATGAACTAAGTACAGCTCGCGTTCACACCGGAATAAATCCCTGGGGGTGGATTAGGCAATTGAAGCCGATGACGTCACTTCTTCTTCTTCTGCTTTGGGTTTACTGGCAGGCCGCAAACAACTTCACGGCGTATACTGCCGCCCAAAATCCCCGGCCGGAAGTCCCCGGTTGTTGGGGACTGGCTTCAGTAGAAGCTGCTGGGAGTCCCAGCAGCTTCTACTGAAGCCTTCCGAGTAAATCGCCAGAACGCCGACATCTCCTCATCTCCACCGCTCCCATGTTTTATTTTGTGTTGCCATAAATTAGTCTCTCTGCGTTTCTGCGCTGGGCTAATGCTAATGCTAATAATGCTAATAAAATGGTGGCTTCACAACACTTTTTTTGAGTTTTACGGGGCGTGGTTTGCAATCCGCCCAGCCAATCAGAAATATAGCTCTTTTCTCACAAGAGAGCCGCATGAGAGTCCCTGCTCTCTAGCAGGGACGGAAAAGGAGGTAAAAAGGTTCTCATGAACTAATTTGAGTTCCGGCTCTTTTTGGTGTGAACGCGACATTTCGAAACTATATCGGAACTAAAGTGGGAAAAGTACTCCGGTGTGAACGCGGCTAATGCTAATAACATTAGAATAAATGATTTCATGATGTTAGCTAGGTTAGCATGTCAGATATTTCTCTCTCATTCACCATGTTTGCATAAAACGCACTAACATTACAGTTACACTTGCAAAGGATAAGCAGTTAAGTTAAATATATTGTTTGTCCCCTAGTTTTTTTTATTGGACATCTTATCAGGCTATAATGACTTCTTATTTATATAGTTGAATGGCTTTGAAGTCATCCTTCCTTTGCCTTAGTGAAAATGATAAATAATATGTAATATTTTTTAACTGAGTTAAATTGTGTATGCAAATTCAGTACTGATTATAACTTCCAAATACTTTTTTTTTTTCAAAGAGTTTAAACAATGCCACGTTTTTTTTTTTTTATGTGAAACAGAAATGCTAGGGGGGGATTTTTTGGTTAGAGTCTGGGATATGTCAGTGATTAGCGATCACATTGATTTTGATGCATTGCATCAAACGCATTAAACAGCAGCAATAACCCTTGTGGAAACAATAAAGAAATAGCATGCATTTGCCCCATAGGGTAAACATGAGAAAATGGCTCAATCTGGTAGAAAATAGTAACAACTATTTTGAAGCCAGGGCTCTAGATACAAAACGTGAAATGACAACGCAGGGTTTTGTTCTGTAATGGCCGTGGGATAAAAAACTGTGCTTGTAATGGGTTTCAATGGGGATCATTTTATCCTTGAGGGTCTGAGTGTCTGTATTGTGGCGCGCAGTATTATACACTTATTATTTGAGTTGAGGTTCTTCAAAACATTTGGGGAAAAACTTACACTGTGCAACAATGTATGCCATGTGCATTAACCCAGCCAACATAATTGAATAATAAGCCAACAATGTCCTTATTACTACTTAATGGGAAAGTTTAAATCAGATAATGCAGTTTGGCAAATAACTTGTTTATTTGACTAAACAACCCGACCCTGACAAATTCCCATCTCTTCTTTGTCCCGACAGAACGGCTCCCACATGCACACCAAACACCTGATCACCGGCCACTTCCTGTACAACTTCTCCTACGGCTCGGACGGCCAGCTGTCGGGGCTGACGAACCGCGACGGCCACGGGATGCAGGTGCGGCGGGACGCTCACGGAGTGCCTCTCTGGCTGGCCCTACCTGGCGGACAGGTGTACTGGCTGTCTCTTAGCAACAGTGGAACACTGCGGAAGGTGTCAGCCCAAGGCCATGACATCGCCCACATCACTTACCATGGCAACACCGGTCTCCTAGCAACCAAGAGTGATGAAAACAGTTGGACCACTGTTTATGAGTATGTTTCTTTTCCTCTGCTTTTTGTGCCTTTCCTTTTTATTACTTTATTTATCTTTTTCTTTCCCTTATTTCTTTTCTTCCCCTTCCCCTTCCCTCGCTTATCTTTCATTTCATCCACTCTCTGTTGCTTGAATATGAATGTTATATATCGATGTGATTGCCTGAATGTGCATATGTTTGAATATGAGACAGAGCTTATGTTAACGTTGTGAAATATGAGTGCCATCTGGTGGTAGGCCATCACTTTAAAAAGCTGCAGAGACTTTTTTTCCCCCATTTCATCTCTGCTTAAGTGACTGATTAGCTGAAGGCCGTCTCTGCAACACTTTGATCACACACATGTTTGGTATCACACAGATAGTACACACACACACACAAACACATCCGTCTGAATTATTCACCACTGCCGACCGAGTCTCTGTCTCAAATTCCACAGCTGGATAATTACACATATAAATCACAGTTGACACTTACTCTGTTCCGATGTTTGCGGATGACAGGGGAAATGGAGTGATAGTGAATACGCAAAGTGTGTGTTTGTGCGTTTGTGTGAGCGTACGACTGTGTTTCATTTGTCCAAGCGCGACAGTTATCTGTGTATGTGTGTTTGTATTGCTTGTACATCATCGGCTTTGTGTTTATTCTCCCAAGGTACAACAGCGAGGGTCGCTTGACCAACATCACCCTCCCCACCGGCGAGGTGAGCGGCTTCCATGGCAACCTTGAACGCTGGTCTCGGGTGGAGGTCGAGGCGTCCAACCGGGAGAACTTTATCACCAGTACCAACCTGTCTGCCAGCGACACCATCTACACATTCAGACAAGGTGAGAGATTGTGTTTTTTTATTCCTCATAGGTCGGTCTTAGTAAGCTACAGAAAGAGAGGAGTTTACACAGGTTTGCAATAATCCAGGGGCACAGATGTAATGTGTATTCACTGGTTGACATGCAGAGTCATTATAGCCTCGCCACAATGCATCTACCCCCATCTAGTTCACCAAAAACATGCCGAAAGGCCATTTATGACTCACCGAGGGATCTAGGGGGGACAACATACATACGCAGTGCGAACCATGAGGGCATAGTGATGTTTAAAAATGTATGACTGGCAAACTGTAATAACGTGGCTGTTATTCTGGTCAGGTCAGACACACTGACCTTACAGTTTTCCCTCACCTGGATGTGTGTGCGCGAGATTCACAGCTGTAAAAAAATGATGTATCCCTTGATCTAAATTATTAACACATGCATTCGATGTGAACTCTTAATCACAAGCACAATTTATTTTTGTATTTAAAAAAGAAAGGCAGATCCAGAAGGTGACTTGTGAAACGCCTTAACGTCCGCGGGATAAAATGGATAGAGGGCAGAGATGAGAGGGGGAGAAAATGAGAGTGGAGTGGAGAAGCCGCTCATGGGAGCAGTTTCCTCTCATGTCATTCCTTTAATTGCTTTCTAGCAGTTGTCACAATGACAGCACTGCAGGGAGAGAAAAGCCGCTCTCACACACACACACACACACACACACAAACACACACACACAGCCACGTCGCCGTGCTACAGTTTGACAGAGCTGCCAGGCATAAGTTGAAATGACCTCCTATTTTAGTGCCCCCCCTTTACTCCAATCCACAAACTCTTGGTGTTTCTTCCTGCCTCTAAGGCAACAATAACCATATGTACAGAAAGAGGTTTATAGCGATGCAGGGAGCTGAAGTTACTACCCAGTTTACTAGAATTAAATGTAATGGTAAAAATATTGTTTTATGATAATATTTGCAATTTTTTTTAAATGTGTGTTTCAGAAATGGTTCAAAGTGATGTTGATGTGTGAAATCTTTCTCAGGGCACTGAAAATGAAAGAAGTGTTTCTGAGAAACCTTTGCAATGTGTGAACAAACTATCACAGCTCCCCACCCTTACTTTACTTCCCCCTTTTCTCTCTGTATTACTTTCTCTCTCCCTTTATTCTCTCCGTCTGCCTTTGTCTTTCGACTGCTCTTTTTTTGAATAGATTAACTATTTTCAAAGATACAATAGCTGATACAGTACAGCTAAAGTTGCTGTGACAATTTGAAAAACACTTTTAGATTCAGCAACAAATTTAAACAAAGTTGTCATAAAAATAGTTTGATTTGTAATCATTGCATTGATGTTGCTGCATGTCATAATTTTTTCTCACCTTCATTTTGAGACACTGATGTTTTTTCACACTTTTTTTCATCCATGGTGTTAATGTGGTTGTGTGTTTGTGTCTCTGCACCTCTGTGACGATGGACCCTAGACCATGCTCAGAGTTCATACAGAGTAAGCGCCGACGGGTCCTTCCTGGTGACCCTGGCCAGCGGGATGGAGCTGTCACTCATCACGGAGCCCCTCCTCCCGGGAGGAGCAGGGGGCGGAGTCAGTCCCACGGCCAGCCGCTGTAACATCAGCCTGCCCGGAGACCACGCCCCCAGCCTGATCGAGTGGAGGCAGAGGAAGGAGCAGAGCAAGAGCAACTACAGCACCTACGAGCGCAGGCTCAGGGTAAAACACTAAAGCTCAAACGTATTCTTAATATAGGAAATCCTAAATCATTGGTTCCCAAACTCAAAGTCGGGTCCCCCAGTAGGGATTGTTAAGGATTCATAATGGGTCAAATGCCATCTTTATTACATTTCGGGGCCTATACATTTCTGTGAACAAATTATAGATTTGATTATTATTAAGGATATAGAGTAGTATGCAGTGTACTAAAGATTTAATAGCTTACACTTAATTTGTAAAAAAATCCCATTCCACCTGTTTAATAAGTGTATAATAATGATACAGACAGAGTATTGTTACATAATTAAATATTGATCAGGATCATTTACGCAATAGTAACAGAAATCACCTTTTATTTTATTAAGATAGAAACACAGAAGTTTCTCTAGAAGGAGCTAACAATACATTTGTTTTTAAAAAAAAGCCTATTTCAACTGTTTAAAAAACAAAATAATAATGCATACAGAGAGAGTATTACAAAGAAATTAAAAACAACAGGAATATTCACACAATAGTAGGAGGAAATAATCACTTTTTTTACACAAACTTCCTGCAATTATTAGTTTCAATTTGAGTTAATTGTGCAGTTAATAATGTATTATTGCTTCAAATTGTATGTATCATGTTATATCCATAAAATAACTCAGGGTTTCTCACTTTATGCAATGGTAGTGAACTGTAGTTTGGAAAATGAAATGCATTACTACACAGTATCCATGAATTCACTGCGTTAACCAGTAAACCGCCAACCACCAGCCAAATATAATAGAAACTGTGTGAATAGGAATCACACATCTTAGAAGTGCTGATATAACCAAAAGTGATGCAATCTGACCTTTACACACTCCCATCAGAAATGACAAAGAAATGTCACCTGCAGGTGCAATCTACTCAGTGAGTCTTTCATTTGTTTAGAGCCACACTGAGGAGCTGTTTGAGCCTCGCTACAGTTTCTCCATTAATTTGGTCACTAGGAGCGAACTGATCACACACCGACTTCAACTCTTTTTCGCAGAAAGTACACGGCACAAACAGAATATTTCATAAGGACATTTATCTGATGTGTGCTAATTAATTAGCATTCCCTCTGGGCCACGGTTCCTCACTTGTTCAAAAGGCAATTGATTGTTAATATGCCGGTCAAGTTTGTTCTAAATGTCACAACTAATTTTTCCAAACTAATGAAATCTCTGCTCATCCCAGACATGCCCTTATATTTATATTTGCATGTCCATGGCCCTATTTATAATTGATGATGATTATAAAGCAGTACAATTTAAAAACAAGGTACATTTTGTTCTCTGTGGCTGACATTTTTACTGATTTTCTTTCCAGGCACATAACAGGAACCTGCTGTCTATAGACTTTGATCAGAACACACGAGTGGGGAAGATCTACGACGACCACAGGAAGTTCACCCTCCACATCCAGTACGACTCTCTGGGGCGGCCCGTGGTCTGGTCCCCCAGCAGCAAATACACCGAGGTGAACATCAGCTATTCGGACGGAGGGCTGCTGTCATCCATCCACCGCGGAGACTGGTCTGAGCGGCTGGAGTACGAGAACGAAAGGGTGGTGTCAAGAGCCTGGGTCAACGGCAAGATCTGGAGCTACACATACGCAGACAAAGTGAGAACATGCTCCAGGGGCGGGTGTGGGGGGGTGTGGATGTGATAGACAGTTTCCTAAAGGGGCCATATTATGCTCCTTCGGGTTTTCCCTTTCCTGTAGTGTGTTAGATACGTTGTTACGCATGTAATTGGTCTATAAAGGTTAAACCCCAAAGGGTGTGTGTGTGTGTGTTAGCTTGTCCCACACACTGCCCCCCCCCTCCTGCCTGAAACACCTCCAGTGGACTCCTTTGTTTACTTTTGTAAGTGACATCACTATGTAACAATCACGCTTCTATTGGCTAGCGATGCAACACATTGTACATGATAGGGTCGGAACATCTTTAAGCGGTTGACCAATCAGAGCAGACTGGGCTCTGGTTTCAGACAGAGGGTGAAAAGAGGTGCTGCTGGCAGTATGAGAAAAATAAAGAGCTTTTTGAACATTAAAGCCTGTAAACATGTCAAAGTAGAGGCTCAAAATACAAATATGACCCTGAAAATCAGCGTAATAGGGCCCTATTTCATGCTGAGATTTGTTGAGGGCTTCAGTCCTCTGTTTTTGTAGAAACCTAACACATCCACTTCAAGGCTGTCACAGTTAAAACTGAAACTAACACAAAATGTATGAAAAGTCTTTATGTTCTTCTTCTGTGTGAATTGAAAGTAACAAATTCACACATACAGGTCTGTTCTTTCAACCGTTTTTCCCCCGCCCTTTGAGGCAGCCATTGGGTTCCATTCATTTCACCTAACTATGAAAATCAATTTGCAGAGAGAAGATTATGTCAGAGTTCAGTTACTGTGCAGACTTTTTTTAAGCAGTCTGCACTTGATGCCCTCATGACTTCACATCCGCGCTATAGCTTTGAGAGCTGCATAGGCAGGCGAGTTGTTCATTGTGAGGAGTTACGTAAATCGAGTTTCAAGGCTCACTTAACTGAACCTGCGTTTTCCTGAGAGCGAGATGTACAGAGAAAAAGCACTTTTAAAAAGGGTTAGAAATAATGTGCCCCATATGTCGTGATTTTTATGGGAATTAAAAATGCTAAAGAGGTATGCTCTTTTAAGAGTGTGACAAATCTGAAAGCTACCGGAAGCTATAATTTCCGCCCTAGAAAATTAATTGAAATATTTAATGAAGTGATATTCGGCCAGAAATACATTTTTGTGTCAGCTTCTGGTCGAAGACAAAATTAGAGCATAAATGAGCTTATATTACAAAACCATCTAGAAATGAATAATACCTGCATGTATTATTAATACGTTAATATCATACCTCACAGTTAAATTAGATGAGTATTTTTACACAACATTTTTTTTACTGCAGCTCACACTGTTCAAATATCCACTGGACACTGGAACAGGGTTTTTAAAGCTTGCCTGAAAAGTTAAATAAAAGTTCAAAGGTAAACAAAATTGCTATAAAAAAATAAAGCTTTGTGGTGATTTTCCCCCCTTTTTGTTTTGTTTTAAGAATTAGCCTTCAATGACTGCATGAAAAATGTTTCCCAAGCTTAAACCAAGGTTGTCTCTAAAGTGCAGACATTTCCTCCGTCTGACATTGAAATAAAAAAGAAAGAAAATGTTCATCACACTGTAGAGAGACAGCGTTATAACTCAGCATCTGTGTGTGTTCCTGCAGTCCATTATGCTGCTGCTGCACAGCCAGCGGCGCTACGTCTTTGAGTACGACCAGACAGACCGCCTGGTGGCCGTGACGATGCCCAGCATGGTGAAGCACACCCTGCAGTCGCTCCTTTCCATCGGATACTACAGGAACATATACACTCCCCCAGACAGCCAGGCCTCCTTCATGCAGGACTACACCCTGGACGGGCGGCTGCTGAGGACTCAGTACCTGGGAACAGGACGCAGTGTCATCTACAGGTAGGTCTGTGAGCCTTAAGTGTAGGGCTGCACGATATATCGTGTCGTGACAACACATCCTCACTCCCAGGTCGGCCTATGTTGACGTTATGTCAAGTCCCCTGTGTCGGCTTTTTCCAACGCAAGGGGGGGCGGCCGTGTCTGCTTTTTCCAACGCAAGGGGGGCGGCCCTTAGCGTACATTTTCAACTTTCCGGGATGTCCATAAGCTTCTATATAGCTCCCTAAACGTATGTTGTAGACGACTTGAGATCACGAGCGAATGCTACCCGCAGATCCATTCTCACAGCGTAATTATCCTTGTGTTTATTTATTTGTTTGATTAATAAACACAAGTTGGAGTCCGTCAGGACCGAGGGTCGGAGCAGCTAATTTGGTTGAGAGAATATTACACCCGGAAGTAAGTATTCTCTCCGCTTCGCTTGACAAACCCTGTGATAGTCCTCAAGCTCTGTGATTGGATGTTTGAGAGTGCGCCGAGGGTTACGCCGAGCGTCGAACAATGCTTTGAAATGGGATGGAACCACGGCAGACTGTCCAAAACTGGATTTGAACGGGTCCACCCCGTCGCCCCCTCCCCCACCCCGTCCCCAGAACTACACATGCTGGCTATTGTTTGTTTCGCAACATGTTTAACTTCTATGGCACGTCTCTACTGGGAGTTGTAGTT
>NW_011336055.1:42868-44582 GCF_000735185.1 Notothenia coriiceps
CATATCAGGCAAAGCTAAACACATCTCGGTTAGCAATACTACACAGCCAAAGCAACTCCGATATTGACTCTGGTTTGACTTCTCCTAGTTTCCACTTTCTTTTTGTTCTTTATTTGCTCCATTACATTTTTTCTTTTGCGACCAGTAGACGATGTTGAACCTAACTCTGCCATGGTGAAAGTGGCCACCTGTTGCTGGCGAGTCATTGAAGTACTGCTGCAATGCACGCCCAATGACGGCACGCCCAATGAGGGCACGAGATACATTTGTGTGTGCACGAGATGGAAGGCCCGGCTAAACGAATTGGTTGTAGTTTTTACAGTATTACGGGTTCCACAGATGAAATTTTTTTATGGATTTTTTGTCAAAGCACTTAAGATATTCATTGCTATCGGGATGTTAAGAGCATTCCATGGAATATAACAAAAAGTGTATCTCGAGCCGGTTTCTGAAACTTACCTACCCCACCTTTAAGATCCAGACGTCCGTGACTAGAATCCTTCATCCAGTTAAATATAGTTAGAAAAATACCAATTGTATAGCTTTAAAGTTCAAGAAAGGATGGTTTGCGGACAAAAAAAACTGTCTTTTCTTCAATTCCTGTATTTTGTTCATACTGTATCACAATATATATCGCAGGGGAAAAAATATCGCAATATCAGTTTTTCCAATATCGTGCAGTCCTAGTTAAGTGGTTTACCCCAGGATACAGACATTTGACATGCTGTGTGCAAGTGGAAAATGGATGTAATAACAGTGTAATTATGGTGCAATAATGGTGTAATAGTGGTGTTACATGGGTCTAATATGAGTCTAATAACAGTGTAACATGGGTTTAACGTGGGTATAACATGGATGTATGGCGGGGGTAATAATGGTGTAACATGGGTGTAAGGGATGACGTATTTACCCGGAAATAAGCTGCGCATGGGTTCACTCGACAAAAAAGCAATGGGATTTCTCCATAGGATTTTGGAAGATAGCTCGTAATAAGGTCTGTGGAAAACGAACCTGTTAGATAAATGCACGTTTTTTTCAGCCGGATAATATCCACATGTCTATCCTACTTTTATAATTTTCAAATCTTAAATGTAATCGCCAGAAGCAAAATGCTAACGTTAAGATATAAACGAACTACGGCAGGGTTGAACGACTTCAACGTCGCGCCAACTTAAGATCCATATTCAAAAATACAGATTCTAAATTGTACAAGTTGAAGCTTTTGTTTTAACAGTTTGCAGGAGGCAGGTACTTGCTTTTAAGCAGAACAGGGCAAACAAACTTAGCGGGAGTGTTTACGTGTTCGGTGTAATGACGTACAACGTCCTCAACAACTTCTGTAGTCCTATTCAGCCACTTGTTAACAACCATCGTTTTTCAGACTCGTAAACTCTTCAAAAATCACCAGTGGGGTCACTGCTGATGTATTTAATGTCGTAGAACAAAACGTGATCCGTCTCTTAAATGTGTGTCAACCACAGAACTTATTTCCAGCTATTTTCCAAATTCCTATGGAGAAATCCCATTGACTCTGAGACGAGGGAACAGGAAGTGGTAACTCACTTCCGGGTTTTAGGACTCTGCACTGCACCACTCTATAGGGCGTATTTGTTTGTAATATGGGTGTGATATGGGTGTAACAATGGTGTTATATGGGTGTTAAATTGCTGTTACTTGGGTGTAATATGGGTCAAGTAACAGTGTAATATGGATG
>NW_011336055.1:44612-63310 GCF_000735185.1 Notothenia coriiceps
GTGTGTGATGAAGGTGTGTGATGAAGGTGTGTGATGAAGGTGTGTGATGAAGGTGTGTGATGAAGGTGGTGATGAAGGTGAGTGATGAAGGTGTGTGATGAAGGTGTGTGATGAAGGTGTGTGATGAAGGTGTGTGATGAAGGTGTGTGTGATGAAGGTGGTGTGTGATGAAGGGTGTGTGATGAAGGTGTGTGTGATGAAGGTGTGTGATGAAGGTGTGTGATGAAGGTGTGTGTGATGAAGGTGTGTGATGAAGGTGTGTGTGATGAAGGTGTGTGTAACAATGGTGTTATATGGGTGTTAAATTGCTGTTACTTGGGTGTAATATGGGTCAAGTAACAGTGTAATATGGATGAGTATAACAAGGGTGTAACATGGTTGGAATAGCGGAGTAATATGGGTATATTACGGGTTTAATAAGTATAATAGGGGTGTAATAGAGGTGTATTAATGTGTAATATGGGTGTAATGTAGAAATGTCATAAATCTATAAATTTTCCCAACCTAACAGGTAAATACCCATTAAAGGGTTTAATGCCTGTTGGTTTTATCGCCTAATTCGAGGAGGCAGCGCAGTGTTGAAGAGGTGACATTGACGACACCACCGCTTTGATTTTGATGAGACATTATATATCTTGGCACAACGTAAAAACATAACACTGATTGGCTTGATGAAGGTCCTATAATGAAAGGCTAATCTCAGATGTTTAAAAGCTTTATTAAATCCTCTGAGTCTCGCTGACACAGCACGTGCCTTATCATCCGCCGTGGTTACAAATCACTCTGATTGGACTAATGCGGAGACTGATTACATTTCTTGTTTTTTAACATCATACCATGTCAGACCCACTGATCTGATTTCCACCAAATTCTTGACAACTGATTCGTGCAGTTTGCTGGCATTTAACAATGGTAACGCTCATGTGCTAAATGTAGAGACTATAATAAATGGCCCTATTTTTAAGATTTGAGAGGCCATAAATGCTGCCGCAGCTGGTTTGGATTTTAAAGATATGTTAAAGGATGATACAACTTTTTTCCTTAATGTGCCCCAGGGGTCATTATATTATTCATGAGGTATAGCATGTTTACTTACATTTAAGTTCAGACTTTAACTGAACATTTTAATTATCTATTCATAACCCAGTCATTTATCAACTATTTAGGAGGTTTTGGAAGTGGAAAGCGGGCATCCCAAGGGGCCTCCAAACAGATTCAGGGGATGCAAGTGCAAAAATAAAACATTCGTTTTTAGAGGATCACATAGAATGGCCTAAATCTAAATGATTTGGTTGACATAGTTCAGAGAAACAGCAGTTTATAGGATAACATTTTGCAATCATAAATGCCTTAGGATGAACTTGTTTCTATATATTTGGTGTGTGAAGTTGTCAAACAGCAATATTTACTGTCTAGGCTCAATTGTTGAGTGTCTATTGGATCAAATATCATGATCATAATCCCATAGGCATCCAGGAGACAAAACTCTGCAAGAAAACAAAGTGAGGGGGTGCTATTTGTCCAAGTTTTGTCTGATGGGACTTAAACTTCTGATCTAATCTTTGAATTATTATTTTCTTCATTGCACTTTTTTCCAGGTATACACCAGCAGCGCGGCTGGCGGAGGTGGTTTATGACTCCACCCTGGTGACCTTCACTTACGATGAGTCCTCCGGCACTGTCAAGACCATTCATCTCACCCATAACGGCTTCATCAGTTCAATACGCTACAGACAGACCGGTACGTATACACAAGCACTCAAGACACATCCAGCTTAAAGGTGGTCACAAATCTGAATTATTTACAATGTGCAATGAGTCATAATTTAAAAGGATCTATCGCGTGAGGGGCAGCTCAAAGCATGGGCACTCGTACAGATTTGTCTGGAGGCATCAAACTTTGCAGTCTGGTTTTGAGTCAGCCGTAGTGCTGTTTCTTCTGAGACTGACGGAGCAGCAGTTAGAGGTGTGAATAGGGCCGAGCATATGAGAGTGGAAGAGACTGTGGTCTACCGCAGATGCAAATACGAGACCACCCCCCACGCTCACAGCAGCCGACTGCTTCCCCACCTCCGCAAACCAGGCTGCCTGATCAAAGTGAACGAGTGGATGTAAGAATATACACTAATATGCAGAGAGCTGGGTTTGAATATATGTGTTGCTTGTTGTACTCACACATAGGGCTGGAAATCTTACCTGAAGCCATCGATTATAACCTTAATAACGTGACAATTCACTTCTGATTCGAAAAACTTGCTAGAAAAACATTGCACTTCATAAATTGCAGTGTTATTACCTCAGAAATTGTATTATCACCAATCGGCCCCTTTAGCTACAAATATGTTCGCACAGCTTCGTTGTTAATACAGTTCAACGATTCCCTCGAGTTACGGAGTCTCCCCAGGGTCATTGAGAGTTCTCATCTCTACTCCCGGTTCACTTCACGAGACTCCCTGATTGGCTCTCCTCGATCAGGTGTCACGTATCTGCGAGGCACAGCTGTATGTGTGTGCGTGTGTTTATGGCTTTGCCCCTAACTGTGAATAGACTCTCACCTTCCTTTTAACTGATCTCATTTCAGCAGAACAAACGGGAGCCTGGGAGAGAGGAGAGATAGTGGTAATTGTCCCTTGAGAGGAGACAAGGAGGGGCGGGGACCAAAAAGGAAGTAGAAACAGGGTTTATAGAGAGGTAGGCGAGGGAGAAAAAGGAACAGAAAATAAGAAGGAAACTTGACAGCTACAGAAGCGAGACGAGCAGACTGTGAGAGAGTTCCCTAGGGCGGCAGAAAAAGACTGCACCTCTCTCTCAGAGCTTCCGCCATTTCCCCATTAGCGCAGGTTTAGAAGCAACATTCCACGGACGATAAAAATAGAAGATGTAATGCTGATCCAGCTCTCTACAGTCGCCAAAGCTAGACACTTAGTCATCTTAACTGCAATTAGAGTCATCTCCAATAGCAAGGTAATGGTGTTTCATTAGCAGGCCGCTTTTTTTCTCCAAATGGAGCTTTGGGAGCGAGCCGCGGAGGTGACGAATGGTGTTGTTAAAGTTGATGTTCTGACATTAAGGAGCACATTGGCACATCATGGCTATTGTCTTTAGATTTCATTATCCCCCCATATTAAAGGTCAGCACTGGAAATGCCAGAGGTGTGGGGATAGTTAAGATTGAATGGATTGCACTGCGTGTGTCTGTGTTAATGATGTTGAATTAGTCCTTGATTTGAATTAATTAGAAAGGCTTTTACAGGGAGGCATGATGGCCAGCTGTGAGGGCCGTGTGTGCAAATGCATATGTGGTGTGTGAACAGTTCAGGCACATGCTAATCTGAAAGCTTAAAGGGTAAATCTCTCTTATGGTTTCTTCCGTAGGTCCCTTAACAAGTCGACAGATCTTCCGCTTTAGCGAGGAAGGCTTGGTCAACGCCAGGTTTGACTACAGCTACAACAACTTCAGAGTGACGAGCATGCAGGCAGTCATCAATGAGACCCCCCTCCCCATCGATCTGTACCGCTACGTGGACGTGTCAGGTCGGGTGGAACAGTTTGGCAAATTCAGTGTCATCTTTTACGACCTCAACCAGGTAGGCAGAAAACAGTCAACTAAACTATTGCACACATGAAGTAGGATACATTTGGTAGTATTTCCACAAATGTGGCTTTTGATGTTGTCTTAAGGATGCATTAATCAATATTTTTTATTAGGTATGGATCAAATTACTTTGTGATATAAAAGTGAAAAAAATACAGAAAATGATCCCCGCAGTTTATCGTCTCATTGTTTCGGGTTTTATGGCCCACAACTTTACTCTTTTTGTTCACACTGACAGCTGTCATTAACTGCTTTAAACTCTAATGCTAACGCGGTAGCTTAGCTCACAAGCATTAAACAGCAGACAGATGATGTTAGCAACTAACTGGTGAAAATAAAAGACAGTTACAGCTTTTAGGCCTAAACAACAGGAGCGTGACAAATGAAGGACACGAAAAAAATTAAAATGCTCTCCTGCGAATAGGACTTTTATTGTGAAAGGTAAGATTATAATGACTACAGTAAATACGGTATGCACTGCTTTTGGCAAGGTTGTCCTCACAAAAATAATGACACAACTGGTGCAGGCAACGTGATTTGGCAACTTTATTCTCAGTACAATTCTCAAAATATCCAATAAATGTTTGTTTTTTTCGGTATATAATCTAATACGCTGTGTAAAGGTGCTAATGATAAAAACTATTCTATAGAAATATATATTGGCATGAGAATTTTATACACTAAAAAACAATTCACCCTATTGTGTAAAGGCTTTAAAGGTGTTTCTCTCAAAGGGTGGTGGCAAGACAGAGCTAAAAAGAGTGTATATTGGACTTGCGTTTGTCCAGCACCCCACAACATGAAATATATACTTGAGTTACTTCATGAGTGCTAGATATGCATTGGAAACTGTTTGCTAACACGTTCACCATAATACTTTATAAGGCTTATGTTGTATTTACACGTTGGCCAAAAATATATTTTATTACAGCTTTAAAACAACACATTGTCTACATGTGTGCTCAGGTGGCTAACGCATCTCATCTGCAATCCTCTAGGTGATCACCACCCATCTGATGAAGCACACCAAGGTCTTCAACTCCTACGGCCAGGTGGTGGAGGTCCAGTACGAGATCCTTAAATCCATCGCCTACTGGATGACCATCCAGTATGACTCTGCGGGCCGCACCACCACCTGTGACATCAGGGTTGGCGTGGACAACAACGTGACGCGCTACACCTACGAGTACGACGCCGACAGCCAGCTGCAGAGTGCCTCTGTTAACGAGCGGCCTCAGTGGCGCTACAGCTACGACCTCAATGGGAACATCAACCTGCTCAGCCACGGAACCAGTGCCAGGTGCGTCACATACTGGATATTATACAGGAATAAATGTGTCATTACTGTGTGAAAACTAAGAAGATAGAAATCCATTTTATCTCAATAATTATTAGATGGATTGCCACAAAATTCTCACGGTGGCCAGACGATGGCTTCTAACTACTGTAGTGATCAGCCTTAGCTGTATGATGTGATGATTAGCGCATGCTAATAGCTAAAATAAGATTGTGAACACTATGGCTGCTAAAATGCATGCACTACAGCATGCTTAGATTAGCACTTTGCTTTGCTTTAGGTTCACCAATTTGGGTTTTTCAATGGTTGTTGGGTTTCGTAGATAAATACAAACAATTTAAAAATAACAAATTAGCAAAGAAAATTCCTGAACTTAAAATGATTACTATTTGTACTTTCTGTGCCGTCTCTCTCTTGCCTAACTAGATCTGCATTCTGTCTGCAGTGCACCTATTTTAAAATGAAAATAATTATATATAGGCCTACTATATTATATAAATAGTCTTAAAAATAATGTATGAACTAAACTAGGATTGAATACAAAATAAATAGTTTGAGTGCATTTATCAGCAGGTAGCAGCATCTCCTTGTTTCTCCGAGTCAATGAAAATGCGTAAACCTACTTGAGTAATGGCCTTCTCCGGTGTTGGCTCATGAAATACTATAATGACTAAATAATCTGCATCATAACCTCAGATGATTATATAAAAATGGCGCCTGATTTATTGGTGGGCCAATAGGTTAACTACAAAGTGCAGCCTCGCTAAGCTGCTAGCATGACGGTATGTTGATGTATTTATGTTGGACATATTCCAACTGCATTAATACCTCTACCTGTTGGGTTTACCTCCAGACTGACCCCGCTGCGCTACGACCAGAGGGATCGTATCACACACCTCGGAGAGTTACAGTACAGCGTGGACGACGACGGGTTCCTCCGCCAGCGAGCCAACGATCTGTTTGACTACAACTCCAACGGCCTGCTGACGCGCGTCTTCAACCGACTGACGGAGCGCACCGCGTGGTACCGCTACGACGGGCTGGGGCGCCGCGTGGCCACCAAGAGCAGCGGCGGCGAGCAGCTGCAGTTCTTCTACGCCGACCTGTCGCACCCAACCAGGGTGAGCCACCTGTACAACCACAGCAGCAACCTGATCACCTCGCTGTACTACGACCTGCAGGGCCACCTCATCGCCATGGAGCTGAGCAGCGGCGAGGAGTACTACGTGGCCTGCGACAGCGTGGGGACCCCCAGGGCGGTCTTCTCAAATAAGGGCCGCCTGGTGAAGGAGATCCTCTACACCCCGTACGGAGAGGTCTACCAGGACACCAACCAGGACTTCCAGCTGGTCATCGGCTTCCACGGCGGATTGTACGATCCTCTCACACGGCTCGTCCATCTGGGGAGGCGAGACTACGACACGCTAGCAGGGCGATGGACTTCGCCCAATCACGAGCTGTGGGGGGAGCTGAGCAAAGAGCCGAAGCCATGCAACGTGTACGCCTTTAAGAACAACTGCCCAGTCGGCAAAGTGGAGGAGGTGACTGAGTTTACTACAGGTGAGTTTCACACATTGAGACACACATTCAGCCTGCCAGCTCTCACACAGATATAGGCAGGAAGGTATTTCTGTTAGCAGCACACACACACACACACACACACACACACAANAACACACACACACACACACACACACACACACACACACACACACACACACACACACACACACACACACACACACACACACACACACAATCACACTCACCTACATGGAAACATCTGCCATCCAGACTGAGTGAACGGGGCACACAGCTAGCCACAGGTGAGTTGTTTGGCAGGAGGAAATTATGTGACAGACACACATTGTACTGGCAACAGAAAGGACAGCCATGCCTCTGATCAGCTTGTTTTTTGAACACAGGCGTGTTATGTTCTGTTCCCTCTGTCTGTCAAGAACACACTGTTTCCCTGAGAGACCAAATAGAAAACTCGCGATAGGGAAAGAGATGGAATAGGCGAGCAGGAGAATGAATATGGGATGTGGGTGGGGGCGTATGTCCTTCTGGTTAATAGAACATTCATTTGGCCTGTCACGTTTCCCTGCAGCAGGATTGTTTATTACTGGATGTGTTTGTCAGGGAAACACCAGCCCGACCATCCCCACCACATAATGCTCAGATATTGTGTGATTTCCTGTATGAGGTATTGTTTGCTTGGCCTTATGACTTTATGTTGGCTCCACAGTAAACACTATATTCTAACCCTCCCTGCAATTGTCTCTCTTTCTTTGTGTGTGTGTGTGTGTGTGTGTGTGTGTGTGTGTGTGTGTGTGTGTGTGTGTGTGTGTGTGTGTGTGTGTGTGTGTGTGTGTGTGTGTGTGTGTGTGTGTGTGTGTGTGTGTGTGTGTGTGTGTGTGTGTGTGTGTGTGTGTGTGTGTGTGTGTGTGTGTGTGTGTGTGTGTGTGTGCAGACATTGGTAGTTGGCTGCAGCTATTTGGTTTCCAGCTTCATAATGTTGTCCCAGGCTTTCCGAAGCCTGAAGTGGGCAGAATGGAACAAACATACGAACTGATGAAGACCCAGACCAAGACACAGGACTGGGACTCCAGCAAGGTGAGATCTAAAAGCTATTTCAAATGTGTAGAGTATGGTTATCCCTTGATGTATGCTAAATATATCTAAAAAGTAACATATATACACTTTTTTTTTCCAATATCAACATTAGTCAAACAACTACTTAGTCACCGGTCAGAAAATAAACACTTTTGATGATTCATACATTCTCATTTGAATCACTTTAGTCCTGGTTCAAGCTTCTTCAATGTGAAGATTTGCTGTTTTTTCTCTGTTTCACGTCATTTTTAATGTAGTATCTTGACGAATTGGACTGTTTAAAGAATTAAAGAATGTCGTCATATTAATTCATTATGAAAATGGTCTTTAGTCGCAACCATATGCATCACAACATGAGTGATTGATTTGAAAATCACATATAAATCAAACAAATAAATGTTCAGTGCAATTATCTATTCCATTATTTTTGCAATACACAGGATAACATCTGCAAATAGGAAAACAATCACTCAAATGAATTCCATGTGTTATTTTGTAAATGTATTACTTATTTGCTCTGCTTCAATAAAAAAGAAATTATTTTAACGACGCAACGTGATAATTTCATCACTGTATGAGTGTGTCCAAACCTCAAAGACGTTTATTTGAACTATTACCAGTTTGACAAGTGATCTCAGGAAAAATAATAACATTCATTTTAGTTCCATTACACTTAGCTTTACCACTTTCAGAGTCCCGTTGTACACCTTTTGTCACATGTTTTGACTTTTCAAAGTAAGAAAAGAGCAGGTGTTGCTCACAACGCTAATGATGGCTCTGTCAATGCCAGTGCGATTTTATACACCTGCTGTTCCTACTGTGACAAGTCAAGTGTCTGCTGTGAAAAAGTGCCATTGTGCATGTGTCCACTAACCCACTACAACGCAAATGCAGCAGAGCCATTATTAGTTTTCTTTTCCTGGTTAATGTCAAAAAACATGTGTTGTGAAATATTCTGTCATTGCACACATATATTGAAGCCCGGCGAGGCAATGACAACATTCTGGTGATCCTTTTTATTTTAGGTCTAATCAAAACAGTTTTTTTCTCTTGTGTTTAAGAAATAAAAGTTCACATGTTTACATGTTTTGCCAGGTGATTTATTATTTGCTTCTCCGATAATGATTAGTTCTTGTCCCAGAATTCTGACTTCTAACCCTGACATAAAATGTAGACTTTGTAAATGGAACACGATCATTTTCTTTTCATACCTGCCTCTCAGTGACCTTTATTTAGGTGCATGCAAGTCTCTGTAATATGTTGAGTTAACCTGTTGTCCTTGTTCCCAGGTGGTGTTGGGGATCCAGTGTGAGCTGCGCAGACAGCTGAGGAGCTTCATCTCCCTGCAGAGGCTGCCTCTGGTCTCGGAGCCCGTGGGCTCCGCCTGCCACCGACCCACCGCCCTCCCCCTCTCCCGCCCTCCCCCCTTCGGCTCGCGGCCCTCTCTCCTCGGCCCCAGCATCCGCTTTGCCGTCTCCCACGGCCGTGTCAGCGCTGAAGTCATCGGCGTCGCCAGCGAGGACAGCCGTCGCGTGGCGGCCATTTTAAACGGCGGCATCCACCTGAGCGGGCTGAGCTTCACCTTGCACGGCTGCGACACGCACCACTTCCTGCAGTCCCGGCCCATCGAGGAAGACCTCGCTCTGGGGCTGGGGGTCGGAGGGCGCGTCCTGGAGAGCGGGGTGAACGTGAGCGTGTCTCAGATGAGCGCCACGGTGAACGGCAGGACTCGACGATTCGCCGATATCACCCTCCAGCAGGGAGCGCTGTGCCTGTGCGTGCGCTATGGCGGGAGTGAGGAGGAAGAGAGGGCGCGTGTGAAGGAGGAGGCGAGGAAGAGAGCGGTGGTGGGGGCGTGGGAGCGGGAGAGGAAGAGGGTGGATTCAGGGGACGTGGGGAGCAGAGCATGGAGCGAAGCGGAGAAGCAGCAGCTGCTGTCTGCTGGACTGGTCCCGGGCTACGACGGCTACTACTCCCTGCCTATAGAGCAGCAGCCGGAGCTGTCCGACTGCCCCGCCAACATCCACTTTATGACACTAAGCGAGGTGGGGGGCAGGTAACAGAGACACGTGAGCAGCCCCCCACCCCACCAAAGACTGCCTGTTTCTACTCTACTCTGATTTGTTCTACTGTTTCTATACCGTATCAACAAAAAAAAAAGGAAGAAGACGACGACAAAGAAGAACAAGAAGAGAGATTGGGGGAAAAATGATTTCCAAATGCCTTTAATTGTGACAAAATGATGGTATTTTATTATTATCGTCCAGTTCTTCAATTTCTAACAGTGGCACAAGCAGTGTGGTTTGGCTGTGGCTTTGCTTTTTGTATCCGGGACTGACCGACTGACCGACTCACTGACGGACCGACGGACGGACTGACTGTCTGTCATCTTGCTGTTTCAACACTGTTCATCGTTTCTTGGACTCTGATTCACTGAACTGTAGAGATGAAGACTTTTTAGGATTTGCCAGTGAACAATCCTCTTCATGACTCCAAATCAAGAGCTCTCCGGTTGCCATTTGAGTTCCCACATGGTTTACCTCGGATATACTATCGTTTACATATTGTGTAAGAGAGGCCTTGTCAACTCTGACACTCCCCTTTAGAGAAGGGAAACCTCTCCCGGTTCTCCCGCCTCTAGTGTGCTCCAACAGTAGTTTGTATGAGTGTGTATACTAAAATCAAGAATGTACATAGCCAGTGCTTTCACACGGAAAAAAGTGCTCAACTGGAAATGCTGTTGTTCATAAGTAAGTGTCAGTATTGTTAATCAATAGAAAAACAGTTACATTTTTGCAAAGAATTATACATGGCTATAGTAAATATTCTCGCTGAAAAATCTGACTTTATTGGGTTACGATGCTGATTAAAGTTATTATGTGTGGATTACCAGATTGCATCCTGGGATTTGTCTCAGCATTGTTGCTTATTATCTCTTCCTCTGGCTGGTGGTCCCTCTCGCCTCCTCGCCACACATTTGTTGTGCGCGCTTTGTTCTGCTTTCTGGGACTTTGTAACTTTCAAATCTGTGCTGTCATTATCGCCCATCATTACAGCTCACACCGAGATGTGCATGAGAAACCTGCGTCTGTCGGAGGCAGAAGAAGAAGAAGAAGAAGAAGAAGAGGAAGCAACAGAGAAAGGGAAAAAGAAATGTGACAGCTGAAGCTCAGCGAGTGGGTGGTGAGTGCAGAAGGGGCAGGACCTGGAGTTGGCTGAGCCGTTCTCTACAGCTTGTCTCCTCTCATTAGGAAATGCCAATCAGACTGCATGTGAACCACTTCCAAAGCCGACAACAACACACAAAAAAGTTAAAGTTTTTTTTTCTTTCTTTTTTTTTCTCTTCTTAATCTAGCTACCACTAATCCACCTCCCCGTCCGTCTGCCTCTCCCCCTCCCCGCCGTCACTCCACCATCTGCCCACCATTAATTGTTTGTGTTTCTCTCCCTGGGCTGCGGATGACAAAGCCCCACAATGCATATGGTGTGAGTGCGAGCAGGTGATATACGTTCCTCAGTAGCACGCTGATCGGCTGCGATGTACCTCTCTTTCTAAACCATATGCTCCGCTAGATACTGTCCAACCTCATCTCACTGCTGAAAAGATGGAGGGTCCGGTTGCTAGGAGACCGCTGCATTGAAGAATCGCCTGGGCTGAATGGTTCCTCTCCCTCTCTCTCACTCTTTTATTTTCATAGGAAGCCAGTAATGTCAATCAGATGAATGACAGGTCCCCCCCCCCCTCTCTCCAGCATTCTCTCCACGGAGGAAATCAGTACTTCAATATGTCAAATTGAATTTTTGTTCCGCATTATGTCAGTCGGAGGCCTGTGTGTGTGTGTGTGTGTGTGTGTGTGTGTGTGTGTGTGTGTGTGTGTGTGTGTGTGTGTGTGTGTGTGTGTGTGTCTGTGTGTGTGTGTGTGTGTGTGACCTCATTTCAAAAAAGTTTATTTCAACCAATATCATTTATTTTCTTTGCCATCACCCAATTGCATTAAGAAAACACAGCACAATATTTGTTGTCATCTTGTGATGGATATTAATGTTTCAGCAGATGAATATTTTTACATTACATCCCTGAAAGGCGCTTTATGTGCCGCATATGCAGAAAAAGAATTCAAAAATAAAATTGAGGAAGGGTACTGAGATCTGAGTCACAGCCAGATCTTAAATGATGTGATTTAACAAACTGGTTAATTGGGGGAAGAAATGACGTTCACTTCACACACACAGCGTGCAAAATGCAACAGTAAGGCATCACTAGAAGACAGTTTTTGGTTTATAATTGGGTCAATATTAAGCTGAGGGTACACCCCTAACCCAAAGCTTGCTGCAGCTCCTTCTTGTTCCTGTTTTTGTGTCCCTGAGCAGCGCGAGGCGTACGCTGCTGGAGGTAAGCGTCAGGGCCGCTGTGTGTCGGCGACAGGCTGTTACCGGGCGTCTCTGTGTGTGTGTGTGCCCGTCTCTGAGCTGTCACGGGGAAGAGCAGAGGAACGGCAATCCCCTGTCCAGGCTTCTGGAAAGCTGCTATCAAGTTCTTGATTTGCCGGAAATATCGCTTCTGCACTCCAGGAGTGGTCTGAAAACACACAAGAGACAGGAAAAGAGGCAGAGGGGGGAAATCAGCGTCTCCACATCAGACAGAGAGGACAGGATGGGGAGCGACTCGAAATGAGCTCTCACAGATTCACCTTGTAAAAGACATCAGAAGGTAGAGGCACACACACATGAGAGCACTGTGAGCAAGGCTTCATGAGGTATATCAAATATCTGTGATACACACTTTAAGGCAAACAAATAAGATGATGGCAAACAAATCTGTAATTGTTGTAAAAACTACTCTGGAAGCATGGAAACGACACTCACAGGGTTTCAAGCTAAATTAGGAAAGTTATGGTTGAAGTTCCCGCTCAAAGCGTTCACTCCCCTGGGCTTTTTTAACATTCAGTGAGTCCACAAAAAGCATTTATTTGTGGATGTATGTGTGACATCTAAGTGTCTTTACTGAATACAACTGACATAACACAACATTTCTCAATGAAAATAAAAAAGGTTCTTTAGAATTCATCTTCCAGTAAAACAAAAGCTGTTCTCTTTATGACCTTTTTCATTTGGCTTTAGAGAAATTCAAGTTTTGCATCTTATTGATAACCTTCATAAAGGTTCCACTTTGCACACAGCTGTCACTTGTATCTCCAAACTATAAAACATTTAAAGTATTATAATTTTGTCAAGTAAGGACTTTAAAAGCATATTTGTTTTCGTGTAATCAATCATGCTGTAGGCAAATGGTGAAAACCCTTCGGATGCATTTGGAAATCGATCAAAGTTTTCTCCAGCGAAGCACTTTGGATGTTTCTGTCTCCGGCCACAAGTGTTACCTCTGTTCCCGGGGATATTTCATTAAAGTGACTGATATTGTGCATGAATAATGTAAACTGTTATTGAGCTTGTAGTGAAATCCGTTTTATTCAAGTCCTCTCTCCCCCTATCTGTTGGCTTGATGTTGTCAGTAGAAATGAGCGGGGGGTAAAATGTAGTTACAACAGCACGCCGCTTTTAGTCGTCAGCGAGAGACAGAGCTTCAGATGTCTCCATACGATCACATCTCTGGGTGTGTGCCAAACCTCAGCGCTCAATTACATATCCCATCAGAGATCCTGTCAAATGCAATTCTACGTTTCCCCATCTCTGGGTATGCTGATGCTGTGGCGTCGTACATTGTGTGGTTTGGTGGGGGGGGGGGGTGTTATTGCTAAAGTAAAAAGAAGAACCCATTTCTCAGTGCTGTCAATCCTGGAGAAGGAAAAAAAAGCCTCATGTTTGCCTCAAATTCACAGCTTGCTGAATTAGGCTGGCACCAAAACAACCTCTAGAACTAATAAACAGCAACCGGAGCGAGGCGGATGTGCAGCTGTTTGGTGCGGAAAGAAGAGAAAGAAGAAGATAAAAATGTCTCACTTCAGCAGCCCAGGAGCCCGCGTCGTTCTTGTGGAGCCTATACGTGTACACAAATCCACTGCACCTGCACACACACACACACACATTAGCACATTTGATCATTTGATCTTTGAAAGTCATACATTTCAACATACTTGAACTTCAATTGAGTATTTTCACATTCTGCTACTTTATACTTTTACATTTTGTAGGCAAACGTTATACTCCACTACATCACATACAGATTATTAATTACTTTGCAGATTTAGGTATATTTAAAACAATATCGTAATATATTTTCATAGGTTACTGACTTTTCCCTTTCTACTTAGTGCTAGTACTTACTGTACGGTAGCATCTTCTAGATGTGGGTTATTGATACAAAATATAAACAAACTCATACATTGTGATTAAACTCAGCGTTACAAAGTGTTTTAAATAAACCCCACCTTCACCGAGTGCAACACATGACATGAGTGATGAACACATTTGTGTAATAATTATAAAACAATACTTTAATATGACTCTAAAATGAGCCACATTACAAGATGAATACTTTCACTTTCTTTAAGTATATGACCCTGTTTATGTATACTTTTGTACTTTTACTTAATTTTGAATGCAGGAACTTGTAACTTAGTATGTTCAGAGGTGGACAGTAACAAAGTAAATGTACTCAAGTGTACTAAGGTACATTTTTAAGGTATTTTGTTTAAGTTGTTCCTTTTATAGTAGTTTGTACTTCTACTCATTTTGGCAGCAATACGTGTACTTTTGAGTCCACTTCATTTATTTCACAAATATTTAGATACTAGTTAAATGTGCAGGTTTATAATATAAATACAAAGATGTATTAAACTAATACAGTTTGATTTTGGATGGAGATACCTGGCAGTACAAAAAAGTTATTATGGTATGTCATTCTTTACCAGCTGCGACATCAAAATGATAGACACATGAATGCATCACTTTGATAAACCTGTGATATAATAAAGGTCACTTTGGATTTAAGATTTGGTACTTAAGTATTTTTTTCTTCTGACACTTTTGTACGTTTACTTTTGAGTGCAGGACTTTAACTTGACTTCATCTTGAGAACAGGCATTTGCTCTACCGTCACTATTGTGATCATTACTTCTCTTATGAGACTGTCACACTTAATTGTAGGCCACCGTCTTTCAGTTAATACTTTTATTTCCTAAATGTGAGGAGATCAATACTCTCTATAATAGAAGAAAATTGGATTATGTGTTGGTGTGATTCCTTGGTAAAGAAGCAGAGATGTGTTTGTACTCAGTGGTGGAATTTAATAAAGTACATAGTACATATACATATGTACCGTACTTAAGTATTATTGTTGGCATAATCTACTTTACTTGTGTATTTCCATTGTCTCCTACTTCATACTTCTACTCCACTACATTTCAGAGACAGTATTGTATGTTTTACACCGCTACATTTATTTAGTTACTAGTAGCTTTTTATATATAAAAACACACAATCTGCTCATATGACGCGATGCATTATTAATCAATCATGTGTTACGAAGTCTCTCAAATTGGCTCCAAATTAATAAACTAGAAGATTAAAATACTTGTAAAAGTGATAAAAACAGGATACTATTCTTAAGAAAGAGCTAAACTTATATTCTACATACTTTTACTTTTGATACTCTTTAGTACACTTATGATAATAATGTACTGTTTGTAACTGAAACGGGTCATTGTGCAGAATGAGTACTTTTATTACATTTTGACAAGTACATTATTGAATTCAGGATGATTACTTTCAAACTAGTATTTCTACTTTTACTGAGTACTTTAACACCCCCTGTCTGTACTCACAGCACACACAGGCAGTAGACCTCGGGCACAGAGTCGCTGTCCCGCAGCAGGTAGCAGCCGTCCCGCCCGTCCTGCCCTAGCCTCCTCTCCCCCTCCTCCTTCCCGATGGGCCCGTGGTACACAGACATGTTCTCCATCTCCTCTACAGATCCACTACTGTATTCCTTCCTATTGCCAGCTTTCCTCTCCCTCCCTTCCTCACTTTTAACGTTCCACTGCAGGCCTTTTTTTTGCTCTTCTCGTTGTTTCCACAGGTAAGGCAGCTGTCCAGCTTCTCATTTGATATCTGCTTCTTGATGTTTCAAAATGTCCGTTTGGGAGTTCTGGTAAAAGCAGCTTTCAGTTTTTTTTCAGCGTCTAACCCAGACTGATAGCAGCTCTCTCTAACCTCTAACCTTTATGGCTTGTTGCTCTGCCTCCTCCTCCACTACACACATGTACGCACACACTGAAATGTGGGTTTGCGTATCTCTCAGGAAATGATTGTATTTTTTGCATCGACAGGAAATAACATCAAAGATTCTAACTGAATATTTCCACAACAATAGAAAGCACAAGAGAGAAGTGAAAAAGAAGCAATATCACTCTTTGCACACAGGAAAATGTGTGCAGTGCGTGTGCAGTGTGTGACCGACTCGCTTAGTTTTCCTATTTGCAGAAGGGTTCTTACACTGTCTGTTTCTAAGAATAAGGATGTGCTGAAGCGGAACAAGTGTTTTTATCTTTAACACCCACTCAGTTCATGTATTAATACATTAATAGGAAAAACTCACATACATAAAGAAGTAAAGGATATGCATTAACAATGGTATTAATGCTAAATAATAATCAGCAAAAAGTGTAAAAAGTATTTATTATGTGACTGAAGAATGATTTGTTGACAAATGTAAAGTTTTTTTTTATTATTAAACTATTTTGTTACTTAGCTTTTTGTCAAATATAAAGTAATTCAACCTCTTTGTTTTCTCAAACTGTTATTTAAATGAACCATTTGAAGAGTTTCAGTAGACCTGCTAACAAGTAATATGCCTCTAATTCTATATAAGGGGTCAAAAGGTCACAATCCAAAAATGTCAATAATAACTGGTTTAATTTTTAACAAAGCAAGGATTTACAGTGATGTAAAGTGCATTTAATCAAGTACTATGAGTTTTTACATGTTTTGCTACTTTTTACTTCTACCTCACTACAATTCAGAGGTAAATAGTATTATTTTACTCCTCTACATGTATTAATTACCTTTAGTTACTTTACAGATTTGGATTAATGATGAAAAATATAATCAACACTTAAATAAGACGTCAGTTACACCCAGTGCTTGAATTGGAATAAAAAAGGTGCCAGTACTCTAAATCAGCAACAAGTATTTGGCACAAAGTCATAGTATATCCTATAATGCTGGTGGGTTTGTCTCTTTACTGTATATTTTAGAAAGGCTCACTGTACTTAAACAAAATGACTCAGGGTGCATCTGAGATTAGAGGGGGTGCAGNTGCACCCCCTCTAATCTCAGATGCACCCTGAGTCATTTTGTTTAATTACAGTGAGCCTTTCTAAAATGTACAGTAAAGAGACAAACCCATCAGCATTATACAGTAGGATATAGGCCGCCTACTATATGACTTTGAGCCAAATTCTTGTTTTTGGGTTGTATAAATAAATTGACTTGAAACAGAAATCTGATTTAGAGCACTGGCACTTTTTTTATTCCAATTCAAGCACTGTATTTATGTATAAAAGACATCACAAAGTGCATTTTGCATGATAGGTCCCCTTTAAAGTAGCTAGTCACAGTAGGCTACCCCATGAGCTATACACGAATATAAAGTACATTATTTCTCTCTGATGTAGTGGAGTGAAAATAGAAAGTAGCCTACCTCAAAACTATAAAGTAAAGTTTGAGTATATGTAATAAGTTACTTTCTACCAGTGGCAGAATTCTTAAACTTGTGGTAAAGCTAAAAGTAATTCACAAAGATGTTACATTTCAACATGTTACATTTAAATTATATGTTATAAGGCTAAGATTTTTTACGGCAGGTATGGGAAACGTTTATCACCTGCTATATAAGATAGTGTTTAAGCATACTTCTCAGCTCCACTTTCCCCATTAGACGTCCATAGTTAACAGCACATGTTCTCAGTCACATGTCACTGCTCTGTCTTCTGTGAGACGTTTGTCGGGGACACTCACACCTGCTCTGCAGAGCGGCGAGCCAACAGCTCAGAGCTGTGTGCCTGAACATACTGCGACAAACTCCTCCTGCAATCTGTGCTGTCACTCGGAAAGTTCTGTTGTGTCAAATTAAAGATGCTGTTGTTGATTAAAATATTAAACTTGTGCAGCTTCATTTTACCGATGTGATAGCACAGCATCTGGTTGTAAAAGCTCATCATTGAGATGTGTATCATTCCTGTTTTTGATGGTCTTTATTCCCTGTATACTCCCTCCAGTGACCCTTCGGAAAGGTCAACCTTAACACTCAGTACATGCTTTGAGGCTGGCAGCTCTCTTTAAATGCAGCATTTGTTGTTTTCATGCATTCAGAACTGTATCCTACATGAGTCATCAGTCTGTGTCAGAGCCATCTTCCCTTCGGCTCAGAAAGATCATGAGCGCTGGGACTTTGGGGCTCTGTCTGGGTAAGCAGCCAGTGGCATTTTTTCAGTGCTTCTACAGCTCTTTAGCGCCATCCAGTGGCAAACGTTGGGAGGTTATGAGGGATGATGTAGGGGAGAAGGGGGTAAATTGAGCCAGTGGGTAAATTGAACCACCCCCTGTAACCAGGCAACGCCTTATAGTTGTAATCACGTGACCAGAAATTATGCAAGCTCCTCTCATTTCTCATTGCCTGTGAAAGAGAGATGCTCATTGTGGTCTGGTAAGTAAACATTTTTACAAAAAAACTTTTTTTGCTTGTCAAAGTACATTTTCTAGATGTCAGCTATATCGGCTGTCATGTCAAACAAATATTATCCAGGTTTAAACCTGGTTTAAACACATATATTTTATATGTTGATGTGTCGTATTAAACCATGTGAATCATTAAGCTAAAGATGACTCTGAATTTTAATGCTAGGCTATTTTTTCTAAAATGGTGGCTATGGGGTAAAGTGAACCATGGGCCTTGGGGTAAATTGAGACAGTTTTTCAATGGAGAAATGAATGAAAGTAGGCCAAGTTGATAATAAGAGCTAGGCTACATTTAAAGTTGTGTTTGATTGGTAAGATGTATGAAATTATATCACCATTTTTATGATTACTTCTCCTTTTAACATGTTAAAAAAAAATCAATCAATTCAATCGAAATGTAGGCTATATTAAAAATATTTGAAAAACTAAACTTGTACTTCGTTTGTTATTTATTGTTTAAAGTTACCTTTAAGATTTGTTGTAGGTCTGCCCA
>NW_011336056.1:0-5713 GCF_000735185.1 Notothenia coriiceps
CACAGCTGTTTTCTGCCTGAACAATATTCTGTCTGTAACACTACCGTGCCTTTTTTTAATTAAAGTATCCCATTTGAATCTTCTCAGAGACTCCATTTAGTCTCATTTTAAAGCTTCTCTCCTGGACGCGAGAATAACGAACATATTTAACACAAGTCAGTGTAAGTGCATGATACATGTCTCTAAACCAAGATGGACGACAGAAAGCCACATGGACCAAGTCACCCATCTATATCTTGCCAATCCTTTTATGGAAAGCGTCCCCTGCAGGTATAAAAAATGTGATGACATCAAGTAACAACTAAGGAATCATATAATTCATAAATGATCAAAGTATTGATTGTATGTTTGCAGGAAATCATGATTAACCACCTGTCCACTACAGTGGACGTCATGCATCACTGGCTATATTTCAACTACAATGAATACTGGTACTGCTGCTGTGTACCCAGGGCCGTCCCTCCCTACAGGCAGATCATGCAGACTGTGTGGGGCCTCACCTTGTGGAGGGGGCCACACCTTGCGGAGGGGGGCCTCATCTGAGGCGCACCTATGCGCTTATGTGGCGCAATTAGGGTGGCGCGGCACGGTTTCGCTGCTGCGAGGCTCCACTAGCACTCATCAAATAACTGTGCGTGGGGCCTCAAATTGGCCCCTGGCCCTGGTTATTCTTGAAAATACTTCATCTGCAATATCTTTTTGGGCCGTAAATCAATATACTTATGTTATTATGATGTCATTTTAAGTTTGCACATCTTTATTTATAATTTTTTCAAAATGTACATCTCTTCAGACCCTGAACGCATACTGTCCACCTGAGTGGACATATACAAATCTCTTTGAAAAAACTAGATTAAAAAAAAAAAAAGTTCAAATCTTGTTTTCCATGCCCCAAGAGCAATAATAACACTTGGTAAAAAAATCCTGACTGAGGCTTTCATAATTCATGCATGAAAGGGTTTTAATGTCATTTAAAACTATCCTCTCTCTTTCCTTCTTCCTCTCCATCCCTGCTTCAGCCGGCTGTCCGCCATGTTGCATCATCTTCAAAGCTGCGTTCAACAAGGCCGCATCGTGTTCAACATCTTACGGCGTATTAGTGCATGGCTGTAAGCTGCTGACGAGGATCACACGCTGTAATTTTAAATTTATAGTCGAGTGTGTGTAAATAATTTCTGGTGTTTTGATCTGAGCACAAACATTATTTTTTTCTTCAGATTTAACGCTTCACTTCCTGTCCCTCTGGTGCGTGTTACACATCTGAGAAACATGCTAATCATTTAAACTACATCCACCCTGAGAGGAGAGGGTAGGAAACAAGGAGGAATGGGGAGAGGAAGGAGAGGAAGAAGGAATCAGAATCGAGTTTATTGCCAGGTACATTTACACATTTTAAAGAAACGATTGGCATTAAAAAAAGAACGAAGACAAAAACTGAAGAACTTAAAACAATGAATAAATAACAATAGTCCAAACTGCAGTGTGTTATATGTGAGGGCTGCGCAGACGTGTGCAAAATACATCATTATTATTACATGCAAAACCTATTTTTTTAAGTATCTCAACGGATAAATATTCAGTCTCTAAAATATGACTTTCATTTTGAAATGTTCTGTACTCAAGACAGCTGGAAGTGTTTTAGTGAACGAGAGTATGGTATTGGGGGAAGAGGAGGGTTAGAGAGAAGAGAGGCCAATGAGGGAGGAGATGACAGAGAGAGGAGGTGAGGGTGAGTTGAGAGGAGGAAGATGAGGAGGTGACAGACAGGCAGTCCGTTCACACATGTGTTAGTGATACACAAACACACACACACACACACACACACACACACACACACACACACGTGTGTGTGTGTGTGTGTGTTTGTGTATCACTAACACATGTGTGAACGGACTGCCTGTCTGTCACCTCCTCATCTTCCNTGCAGTTAATTAAAGGGTGTTTCATGTTCATGTTGAACTCACGCAGCGTCAGAAAATAAAACCCTCTCTCTTTTCCTCCGTACCCAAATCTTTTAAAAACGGGTGTACAACGAGCGGATACAGATTTGCTGCCGATGTGATGTCAAATCGGCGGCGGACCCACAGAAAGTTGCTATCAGAAACAATGCCTGACGTGTTTTGGACGTAATCTCGTCTTTGTTTACATTAGCATCGCTAACACTCAGAGCTAACCTGTACTGGAAAGCACATGTGTTTAAAAAGCAGGAAATAAAAAAAGGAACTCACCTTGTGATAAACCCGCAAGAGAAAAAGCATTTGAGCTCCATACTGGTTCAGAGATAATCCTTGATGTGGTTTAGAACAGAATGGCGTTTTATCACAACAGAATTTAACTTTATCTCCGGTAGAATTCTGATCAGGCATTAGCTCCGCCTCCTCTTTTTTTTTAAGTTAAGGACCCACAATCCGCGTTTCTCTAACAGCTGAAATAGAGGGATATGAGGGATGTCTAAACACATCATAGACATGTTTTTATATATCTGAGCCATAATATGTGCACTTTAAATTGATTTGGGAAGTTGAGACACATTTCTTTGTAGCATTTATAACATTTTCCTGGCAAACTTAGCATAGAATTTATTTTTGACTACTTATTTTGACACAGAGCAGATGTTACTAAACGATAGCATGTGTTATTTTTAATAATAACAGGCAAATATACTTTATGTTGCCTTTTAACTTGATTGCTATCCAATCACAATTCTACTTTGGTTTGATGTCGGACATCTACTTCTTCTTGTCACTAGCAAACCTGAACAGACACATATTACTGTACACACCTAAAAGATGTATTTGTAAAGTAGAGCACGCTACATTTAAGTGCCTTACATGAGCATTGATACACAAATGAGGTCAGCTTTGGCTCGGTGGTTGTCGAACTGGAGGGTCGGCATGTTGAAGTGTCCTTGGGCGAGATACTTAACCCCAGATTACGTTGGCTTTTCTACGATAAAGTCATTGTACTTCTCTTTGGTTGAAAGCATCAGGACATGGTATAATGTAGAAACCAATGGAAGTAGATTAAGTATTTCCTCCGTCTTCCTTCCTTTGCTTCCAAAAAGCCACTTAGTCGCCTAAAACAAACATTTCTAACCCGTTATCTCTCAATATATTAGTTTTACTCATAGTTTTAATGACTTTTCTGGCTCTCGATGATGTGTTGATATTGTGGGACTTGCGTTATATTATATAATATTAAACTTTTCACACACTCAATAAAGAAAACAGGCTTTTACAACAGAGTCAAACAAATCAACACAAACGAGCCACAACTCAGATATAAATAATAAACAACTCAGATCGTCTTTCTTTGTTTGCTTTGTGTAAGCTTATATAACTTTAACGGTTACTTAGCGATAGACTCCACGGCGTCTTTCACACCATCTCTGTCTCTCGGCGCCGTGGGAATTGTAGTCTTTTATACTTCCTTGACTACAGATAGGGGACAAAAGCCTGTCTCTTTTACAGAAGAAGTCAGACATTTTGAAGTTGAAGCGTGCAGCATAAGGAGCCTGTTGTTCTGCTGCAGTTGTTGATATATAATTACCAACAATCAGTATTTAAGTCTATTCGCGGTGGAGCTGTGAACTCAGTGTAATGCTTACAGTATGCTCAGGGATAAAGAAAGAATAAAGCCGTCGGAATCGACCTCTCCTCTCTAATCCAGCAGGTCTGAGATGTGCAGAGCATTATCAGCGCGGCCTAAATGATCCATTATGATATCCAGCCTCTCTCTATTCCCTGTTGAATAACTCAGAGCAGGCATTGAACGCACCGTGAGAGACAGGATGGCTGGAGTCCTGATGTTATCACATGTCTAAAGCTGTGCACTCCAGGCACCTCAAAAAACACAGATTTACTTGATTAAGTGAGAGTTTTTAGTTTAGGATTTTAGTGTAATTGTTCGTGTGGGAGGCGTGTGGCGCAGTGGGTTGTGCGTTGGTGTTGGGATCAGGGGATCACAGGTTCAAACCCCACATCTGAAATAATGCGTTGCAGCCATTACCTACAGTTTCTTTAAAAAAACACAGTTTGCACAAAAGGTTTTCCCCTTAAGGCTTCCAGAATAAGGATTTAAGATTTTATCCACATCTTGGTCTGTTACTTAAGAAAGCCCTTAAAGATAAAGACCTTAGCGACCAAACTTTAAGATACCTTTGACTCTAACTTAATACGTTTGAACATTGAGTGATTTTACTTTAATCCCACTTCAGTATAAATATCCATTTGTTATCAGACAAGAAAATACATTCAATCAATATCCAGTTAGTCTGCAATCATGGAACTAAAATGATTGAATATAGATTTATTTTCTGTTATAATGAATCTCCATATCAACATATTGTCTTCTTCTTCTCTGACTATTTGGTTATCTTGTCTTCTTTTATTCTTTACCATCTTTACGGGGCATTACCAGTTATCAAAGCCACCATAAAAACTGTTTATTTGACCAAACAGCAGGTAGAAAACCACACTGGGTGCATCGGTGTGTGATCCTGTTCATGGTTGTGTTTTATTTGGTAAAAGCAGGCGAACTGAGAGGATACTCTGCTTCCAAGAATAGTAGCAATGAGTTATACAGGATGCTAGGCATTAAAATAAAGGGCTTTGGGGTCATTTTGGTTCAAGCTGTGGATCTAGAAAGACAACCAACGGAAACACTGACATTTCTTTGGCAACTGGGCACATAATTAAACTCAGCAGTGCTTTTATAGGCCAACTTTATGAGGCATTAACACACATCACAGTCACCGTGAAGACTGTAGATTATACCGCTGTAAAATCTATTTAAATGCCTTTATATTTCTCCCTATAAGGACAGCTGTCATGGTGAGAAAACATCAGTGTAACCCTTTATAACGTGTCATAATTGAGGTAAGTGTTTTGTGCAACCAGCCACAGTCTGTCATTGCATTCATTTACACTTTCCTAGCTGGTATGTTCCTTTTTCCTGCTGCCTATGAAAAGCTACCGGGGAGATTTCATGCATGTGTGATGATGCGAATGTCCCGTCTGTGACGCAGTGTTGCTGCAGATTTCACAGCGAATGAAAGAAGGAAGCAGCGGCAGTTATTTGTTTCTTTTTCTGTGACGACGTCAGGCGTGCAGAGAGGATTCGCTCCATGGCGACCAGTTGCCATAGAAATGTTACCAACGTGGAAAAGTTAAGACGTAGAGAAAGAGAGAAAGAGAGAAACGAGAGAGAGAGAGAGAGGTTTGCATGGAAACATGTGGAAGAAAGAGACGTGTGTGTGTGTGTGTGTGTGTGTGTGTGTGTGTGTGTGTGTGTGTGTGTGTGTGTGTGTGTGTGTGTGTGTGTGTGTGTGTGTGTGTGTGTGTGTGTGTGTGTGTGTGTGTGTGTGTGTGTGTGTGTGGCCTAGCATTACTATACTTGTGGGGACCTAAATCTGTTTACTTAGTCACGTGTGTGGACTCACCTCCCTTATGGGGACGCAATGGAGGTCCCCATAAGGGGAATCATTAATTGTAGGGTGAAGAATAGGTTAGGGTTAGGGTTAGGCATGTGCTGGTTAAGGTTAGGATAAGTCTCCAGGAAATGCATGTAAGTCAATGTAATGTCCCCTGAAGTGATGTATACATGTGTGTGTGTGTGTGTGTGTGTGTGTGTGTGTGTGTGTGTGTGTGTGTGTGTGTGTGTCTCAATCAGACAGTACAAAGACACACAGTGGATTTCTGCTGTGATGTAACCT
>NW_011336057.1:0-42399 GCF_000735185.1 Notothenia coriiceps
ACACATCCTTCATCTACACTGTCTCAACTGAAAGAGGACCAGAAACACATTACAAATATAATAAAATGTGGAGACTTTGGGATATTTATCTCCCATTCTTTTACTTTTCGGGCATTTTACAGACCAGACATGTCGTTGATGTCACGGTTTACCAAACTACCACTTTTTCTGAAAAATGCATAAAATGATGCAATATATGTTAAATACATGGTTTATACATGTGATTACTGGGGTTCCATTTCTTCTGATTACCTAATTTGGGCGTGCACATTTGCCACGCGCAAACCTACCTCTTTTGGATTTGGAAAGGTTGGCATGTATGCATATGTGTGTGTGAACGGTATTTCTGAATAATGTCCCGTACGGCCCCTCATAGATTTCCGTCATCATTTTGTCATGCATTCCTTTATTACACCACATTTGATTTATCTTCCCAAAAATACAAGGAAATACTAGTATATTAAACTTGTGACTAATAATGATAACCTACTAATTATTATTGTGATTGGCGCGGTTCATTTTTTTTATCGATTGACACCACTAGTGTTAACCAGACTGTATATATAAAAGGTGTTTACTCATCGATTTTCACATTCTGCAGTGTTCACAATCTGCAACAAAAAAGGACGGTTTAGTAGGCTACATGAACAGGCCAAGGACTCACCCTGTTCCTGTTCTGTATAGTAAACAACTTTCGCTGACCAGAATTTGCATTGAACAACTTCAACTGTATCTTTTCAGAACACAGCCTAAAGTGTAACACAGTGTAACACAGCGTTGCATTTGCATGCGGCCCCATGCAGCGAGTAATTTGATAAACAGCGTCCTACAATACAAGTTTGTTTGGCGAAACCACTCACAAGGGTTTCAGTCATCTATTAATGTTACTTACAATGCACTGTTCACCAAGCATTTACAGTAAATGTATGTTATGCAAGCCATCTACCATTTAACACTGCTCACTAAGAGTTATACGTTAACGGAATGACAGCTATAATGACAAAAGAGCACTGTAAACGGCTCGCTCTGCTCGTTGCTCTGTTTTTTTGACGCAACCTTCAACTATGAGCTTCACTTGGTGCATCATCAAATGAAAATAATGTATTTATTCACACTCTCGGCCCTGTCTTTCATACCTCCTCCTACATACACAATGAGCTTCCGAGGAATATAGTAAGACGACTTCAGAGAAGATGTGTGCAGTTTTTTAAATCCCTGACAACAATTCAGAATGGCTTAGTCCAAATGTCCATAGAATCCAGTTGTTAGAACCTACTTAAAAAATACAGTACTTGTGTGGTATTGGTCTAGTAATAAACGTTGACTTGATCCTGGGGACATCAAATACTGAAAAACATAAATACAAAAATAACACTATGTGGGGGAAACTTCTGAAGCAATTGGAAACAGGAACTGGGTCGAAGGTTGAACACCTAAGCAAATTATTCCCTAACACACAAGACCAAAGTAATACAAAAGAGGTTAGCTGATATAATCTGTGTATACATATAGTATAGTGTTAAAGCAATATGAATCCAGCACCTCTTGTACACAAAACATTCTCCTCATCTCCCTTTTAAATATTACTTGCCAAAGCATGTAAATATCTATCGCTATTATCACCTAACACACTTTTCCCTGTGAAAAAAACTTAAAGTCCCAAAGCGTACAGCATCCTGTACAAGAGGTGTTGTTGCAAAACCAAGCCATTCATCTCATTACTGCACAGCACCAGATAGAAGTGAGAGGTAAACAATTAGACATGTTCAATTTAAAGAAAGAAGAAGACACTTGTATTACGGCCCCTGCACACGGCGGCGTGCGTTGCCGCTTCAACGCTTCTGCCCATTCACTTTGAATGGGGTGACGTCACGATTCGCCAAACTGCATTGTGGGAGCAAAGCGTAGCTTCTCTCGCGGTGCCCACTGCAAAAGTATAGCAATGTTCTACTTTTGACGCCTCGACGGAGGCGTCAGCCAATCGAATCGTATGCCAGTACAAGCTCTAGCCAATCAAACCGCGTGCTTGTGTGTCTGGGGCGGGAGATTCATGTGATTGGTTGTTGGTCGAGTTTCAGCCCCCCCCCGCCGGCAAGCGACGCCGCACGCCGCTGTGTGTAGGGGCCGTTAGGGCGGCTCAATTATGGCAAAAATCATAATCACGATTATTTTGGTCAATATTGATTTTGCTAACAGTGCAAACTGGGCACATGTCTTTAGCTATGTAGAATGTGATGGCATCTGTTAAATATGTGTGTCTTTGCGAGCTGGTTGAGTAGGCCGTTGCACTGTAAAGCGCGTCCTTAATTGATTACTTTGATGTGGTGGATGAAGTCTAGGGGGCATGCTTGTGAGCTGTCAAAGGAGGGGGGTTTGGAGCCTCGCTGCAGGGAATCTGTGGACCTTTGTCACCTGTCAGCGCAATTGAAATGGTGACGTTTAACAAAAACAGGCCGAGCCGCCCGCCCCTGCTGTACTGAATTTTTTTTTGTTCCTTAAGCTCAAAGTATTTCCAAACAGCGGAATTCGTTTTTTCCTTTCTTCTTCACAAGTTGCTCTTGTTCTGCCCTCTTCGCTCGCGCTGAATTCACAAAACTATTGTCAATCACAACCTGGCAGAGAGAGCATTTAGGGAGGGGCGAAAGCGCAACTAATAAAATAATCTTTTTATTTCGATTACATTGTTTTCGTAATCGTTGCAAGCAAAAATCGTAATCGAGATACAAATATGATTAATTGCACTGCCCTAGCTTGTATAGAGGATAATTTAGCCCCGTAAAGTGCACAGACTTACATTGAGAAAGAAACGTCTGTGAATCATTGGATAATTCTTTATTTTTTCACTAAGTGAACTACCCAGTACGAACCCGCTATAATAACCTTATTTAAATCATCGGGGTCTAAGAGTTGTAAAATGCGCTTTTAGCTGACTCCAGAGTAATTTTTCCTCGCCATTCATCGGACTGAGTCGAGAGCTGGAGATCGGCGGTAGGGCTTAAAGGAAATTACAGTGCCCATGCTCTATGGGCCCAGATACGGGTCCTTAGACGAGGCAGGCCATTTTGGCTTCATGCGACAACAACAGCAACATTCATAGTAGTGAACGAGGTCCCGCCTACAATTCCTGTAATAGTCTATTTTCTGATACACAGCAAGTTACCCATCAGGAGATGGACATAGTACCCCTTATGTACTAGACACTACAGCAGTAAATTAGATTATAACTAGATTATCTTGTCAGAAAACAAAAAAAGAAAAGTGCTCTTAGGTTTCTCACTTTCCAACAAGTTGTTGTATCATGTATTTATTTTTATCCAGCCTGCTTTCTTTCTCTCCTGCTCTCCTACCCTGTACTGCTCTCCTGTCCTATCATTCTGTTATGTCGTGCTCTCCGGTCCTTCTTTCCTAATCTGCTCTCCAGTCATTCTCTCATGTCCTTCATGCCTATCATTCTCTCCAGACTTCTATTATATCCTTATTTCTTAAACAGCTCTCCAGTCCTTCCTTTCTCTACTGTCTCCTGTTCTTTCTTGTCCCTCTCTCATAATCTCTTCTCAACTGAACTTCCTTCTTTCCAGTGCTTTTCTCCTATCATTCTCCCATATCCTGCGCTACTGTCCTTTTTTCCGAAACTGATCTCCTGTCCTTCTGTCTGGTCCTTCTCTCCTGATCTGCTCACCCTACCTCCCTTCTCCTTCTCTCCTGTGTTTTTCAGCCCTGCTGTCTTGTGGCCTGAATCCTGTCCCCTGCCCTGCTAGCATGTCCTGTCACCCCCTGCATCCCCTTCAATATCCAGGGTCAGAATGTAGTGCTTTAAAAAAAGTCTGGTTCTATTCAAGTATAAGAAAGAATGACCCTAATTTTTACTCAATGTATTACCTCAGTACTACTTTATGGTCTCAATATCTAGCTTTCCTCTCACTGTCTCCCTGCCCTGCTTGTCTTTCCTTGATCATTTTGAAAAGGAGAACTAAACTTAACCTCTCATAGATCAAGTCGCTCTTTGAAATTAGGGGAAGAAGCTCCGCAAGAGTTCTTTAAGTTTGTTCAAATCAGCCCCACGTCATGGCCCCCCCCCCCCCCGCAAGCGAGCGACAGGAGCGGGGCTGACAGCATCAGCTGTGTGCTTGCTGTTTAACACACCTTTTCTTGTATCCATATATCCCTCGCTAGAATCTCCCAACATCCAACCACCAACAACAACAACGTCAAGCCTTTGCACTCTGAAACTACGGGGCAGCTGAGGACAAATACGCATGCGTCAATTGCAAGTTAAAATAATTAGTGGCATTAACTTGACAGCCCTAATTACAACGTATACCGCCTAAATCGCCTAATGAGAAAGTTGTATCTTGGATAACTATTAAATCCGGATAAGGAAATTGGCATTTACACAGTGAAAGTGTGTGGTATAAATAGAACTTGTTCGGAATTGACATCAATGTTGATATGGCGTAATTTGAATTAAATACACTGTATTTAATAAAAAAAATTTAAAAAAAGATGTATAGGTATAGCTTAGGTTTTCTGTCCAAAACTTTGAGAGCTTGTTTGTGAAGTGATAGGATAGGCCTTAATGTAGTGCTATTCGCCTGGGTCCAGCTGGTCATACAGTATGTTACTATTACTTGATTTGTATGGTGAGTAAGCTGCCTTTCATTGATTGGCTTGACGGTTGGGATCCTCTCAGAGGGAATTAGATTCAGTTTTAAGAAGAGATATATAATTAAGTAGGTGCGTAAAGGATGAATAAATAAATTAAAATCATTTAAAAAATGAATGAATCAATTATTTTTTTAACATGGCCTTTTTATTATACATTCAAATCAAATTACAACACAGAAAACAAAGTGCAGTGGTGTATTGGATGTCAGTTTTGTCCAGCAGAGTGCAGCATATCATGCTAATCATGGATCAGCCTATACCATGAATTCTGGGGTATTAAAAAACGCATCGTCTTCCTATAGGAAAAAATGATATCAAACTGTTACGCAGGGAAAGCCAATGTAATGTAACGTTAACAATCAGACTGTGATTAAAAGGTGAAATTAATCCAAATAGTTTTTTAACAATGTTCTGCTAAAGTCATATATTTCATTGATGTCCCTGATTGTACTTAATCCTGTGAATGGACATCTTTCAGTTTAAATATTTTTGAAGTATAATAAAAACCATTCAATCAACATGGTGATGAAGTAGGTTCAAAGTGATTCATCGTAAAAAAAAAAAAGAAATAGTCACAGTCCTCTCAAAGCATGCCAAGGCTCGTGTGACCAAGGTGAGTATTTATTTATTATAGTTTAACTTTACTCTCCTCTGCTCTTTCCATTCAAAACTATGGGTGAAAGAGCGCTTACATTTTCAGAGATGTTCCACCACATTTAATGTATTTGCGCTAAAATATACCATATACAATACTAGACTCACAAAGCCAGACCTATCTCCAAGAAGCTGCAATTTCAAGGTCTAAAAAGGGAAGCCACTGCTGTAGGGCAATAACTCCAGCAGGGGGCAACTACCAGTGTCGGGTGTGACCATAGACTGTATATATAAATGGACGTAGTGTCCGTGACGTCACCCATAGGATTCTGCAGAGTTGCAGAGAAGTCCATAGTAGGCGGAGTCGGCCACTAACGTCTCGACAGCGACGTCAGAGTCTAACTCCCGCCTGCTCCAGCCTGATCCAAATAAGGGCAAAGAGGTGGAGCCGAGGCGGGACCTGCTGCCACGAGCTGGAAGTTCCAGAGCTAGCTCAGGCTAAGAAGCTAACATGAAATACAAGCATACCAAGTTACTGCGTGGCACTTTGGTTTTCATAAAACAGTGTAATTCCACTAGACGTTACATTCATAATCAAACGACAAAATCTTCAAGAGAATTCGCTATTTTTTGTTATTCTTAATGCTTGTCATTCACACGTTAATACAATTAAAATAAGTACCGATACATAGCAGAATAATTGTGGCGATGTTCAGTTTAATAAGCCTTGTTCAACATAATTTCTTTAGCTACTACAGCGGGCTGCAGAAGAACCAAGTCCGCGTTTTGCTGCATTCCTTGATCTCCAGTTATAACGCCGGACTCCGCCTCCGGGACGCCGACCGGAGCTAACGGGGCACCCTGCTGCTCCACCACTGGGATAATTGGGTCCCCTTTTAACATTTGCTCCCGTTTAGCATTATGGCCATAGACTATAAAACTATAAAAGTCTTACCCAAGGCTGAATCATAAACTAAACTGTATATATATATACATGTATAAAGGGTTACGTCCTAAGCTGGCTAATAAGCTATATAACAAGCTAAGCTAACAAGCACACAAATACCTGCTAACAGGGTTAACATGTATAATATTATCATTTTACTCACCGAAAAAAGCTGAGAGTAGACTTCTTGGAAGTTCTGTTAGTACATTCAACCGCACAGCACGACATTTGAATTGTCTGGTATTTGTAACAACATTCCCTAAAATAAGGTGACCAGATTTTCAAAATTAAAACCGGGGACATTTTGAGTTTTGCGGTCAAAATATCATTAACATATCCAATTTTCTTCACTGTTAAAGAAAAAAGGGGGACGATTCTGGTTCAATGTAATTCGAACATTTTAACTGTTGGATACAAACAGAAGGACGATAGCTCATATGAGACTTCAAAGGTCTTTTATTTTTAAACTCTAAATCAGATTGTCCTGATTCTCTCTGAGTGACTAGATGGGGTGTCCTGCTATCACCCTGGAGTGAAATAAGTCTTTGATAATTTGACAGTTTTTTATTTATTCTTGTATAAAAACAGAAGGACGATAGCCCATATATGAGATTTCAAAAGTAAAAATACTTTTGAAATCTCATATATGGGCTATCGTCCTTCTGTTTTTATACAAGAATAAATAAAAAACTGTCAAATTATCAAAGACTTATTTCACTCCAGGGTGNTCAGACAGAGTGCTGCTGTGCCTCCTGTCATCATCAATGGACCTCTCTTTAAAATGACCGCTCAGAGGAGAGGAGTTCTCATTTCTCAAACCGCCTGCTGCTTCCCCTCCTCTCTCCTCGGTTCCCCTCCTCGGCTCCTCCGCTCGCATCTCCTGTGGGCGGGACTAAGTTTCGAGGATAGGAGTCGAGGAGGGGAGTTAGAGAAATGAGAAAGGGCCCCAGTTATTTAGCCAAGGAATCCTGGTGTGTGAGGTGCTCCGCGGATTGGTCCATTTAGGCCAATCCGGTCATTTGTTGTTGATTTGGGTGTTCACACGTCACAGAACCCAGACAGCAAACAATGGAAAATGAGAAATCTCCAACAAGGCGTTTTGGGGCAGCATATACAGTTATTTTCTGTGTTAGAGTTTTACTCGCTACAGGGTGTACTTTGAGGGTTTGTGACTCTGCGGACCGTTTACATGCATAAAAATCTTCATAACACACGGGTAATAACAATAACCGGAAAAGCATGACATGGGCCCTTTAAAGCAGACTGAGGCGTTGTTTACACGGGAACGAAACGGGTTGTGTCTGCTACTTTTCTCTTTCGTATAGCCCGTTCGTTCACACGAGGCCCTAACGCAACCGCGGAAACGGACCCCTCAAACGATAACGGGTCCCAAGGTGGATAGATCTGCGGGCGGAACGCTCTGAGGGGCCAAACGGCTCTGTGTGTACAGTGATCACTGTAGAGTTAAAGGTGGGGTAGGTAATTTTGGAGAAACCAGCTCGAGTGTGCTAGAATTTAAAATACACAGCCGGAAAAAATCTGCCACTTCCTTACAGAGCCCCTATTCCAACACACACGAACGCGCACATGACCAATGAGGGCACGAGATAACTTTGTGCACAGATGGAAGGCTGACAGGCAGGTAGGCCATCCATTTATTTTAGCCGAGCCGGCTAAAATGATTGGTCGTGCTTTTTACAGTACTACAGCTTCCACAGATGAAATTTTTTTTAAATGGATTTTTTGTCAAAGCACTTAAGATATCCATTGCTATCAAGATGTTAAGAGGATTCCATGGAATCTAACAAAAAGTGTATCTCGAGCCGGTTTCTCAAACCTACCTACCCCACCTTGAAGAGACACTTCAGGTAAATAGGGCAACATTCATTTAAAAATGGTAAGATATTACCATAAAACTTCCCCAGTTGATTGAAGTCTACTGACATGTTTTTTTAAAATGTATATTCAAATTAGGCAGTAGGGTAAATTTTTCAATATAATTAGCATAAAAATGAAACTGATTATTGGATAAAGCCAGGTTTAAAATATGTGTTTCAGTTTGTAGACATTGAAGGTTTTGGATAAATGTAAATAAATTGTGAATATCCACTTGAAAATCAAATGTATTTTTAGCCAGGCTTTTTAGAATAAGATGATATATAAATCAGTCTATTAATGATATACAAACCCCTCTGTAGATCTTTCAAAAATATGGATAGGAATGAAACGTATGACAAAAAGACACTAAAGCTACTAGTAAAACACCTAAAGGTAGGGTATGTAAGTTTGAGAAACCGACTCGAGATCGTTACAATTTGAAAATACACGACCGGAGAAAATCTGCCACTTCCTTATAGAGCCCCTACTCCAACACACACGAACGCGCACATGACCAATGAGGGCACGAGATAAATTTGTGCACAGATGGAAGGCTGACAGGCAGGTACGGCTAAAATGATTGGTCGTGCTTTTTACAGTACTACGGCTTCCACAGATGACCATTTTTTTATGGATTTTTTGTCAAAGCACTTAAGATATTTATTGCTCTCGGGATGTTAAGAGCATTCCATGGAATATAACAAAAAGTGTATCTCGAGCCGGTTTCTCAAACTTACATACCTTTAAACTAATACATTTTACTATGCAATTCACCAAGAAGATTATTTATTTTAAGACTATTTTCCAGTTTTTTGTATTGTAGCGGGGCATTATACAATGCAAACTTTTGTTGAAATTATGAGATTTCATCCAACAAATATAGACGAAGTTAGTAAAAGAAACACCTAAATGTATTTTTTTAATGTTTTATTTCAACTATTCTGAACAAAGGCATGTCATAGAGGCAAAATACCCCAAAAATGACATGTATGTCATGATGCTTATGTAATACCACTAAATGAACTGGTTTTATACTTCATTCATCACAGACATAAAGTAGTTAAAAGTAAAAGTAAGGAAATATTCAGGTGAAGAATGTACAGTTCAATTTGACTTTTATTCGTTGGTAAAAGGAAGACTTGAAGCAGCAAGATCTGATGAAAAACTTGGACAAGGCACTGTCTCTAGATTTACAAAATTATGACTCAGCCCTTTTTTAATTCAAGACAAAATATTGAGAAGCATCTTCTAATGCATTTCTTTTTCAGACATGACTCGGGTACAAAGTACACTTGATTCTTCAAAGAAGGCAGTCAATACACGGTGCTTCAGGTATAACATACAGTGCAGCATTATAAAAGTAACTGTTGAAGGCATGGAGAGCTATTTAAAATAGTAACAACTGCATTTTATCTCATGGCACATACACAAACTAGACCACGCAATGGGTGAGAATACTGAGTATCAAAATGCATATCGGTACAAATGACAATAACATTAAAAAAAATCTAAAATACATTTACTTTAAACTTGCAAAATAATGTAAATAAATCTTTCAAACACTAATTTCTAAAAAATCCGACAACAAGCAAACCCCTTAATATTTCTGAAGCCGAAACGAATCAGGAGAAATGCTGAAAGAAATTATGTACATTTGTATGCAAAATGTTTAGGCCTGGTTTGATATTTCCCTTCATGGTATTTTGCCTGTCTTTAGCAACATGCCATAGTTTTCTTGAGCTTCTGGCTGTTCATTGGTCCTGTCCCAGGCTCTGGGGTGTTGCTTGTTCCTTCAGCAGAGAGCTGTTCAATTACAAAAAATACTGTTTTCCAAATCCTGTTCCTTCACAATCAAAAGTACTTCTAGGTTTTATAATACACAAATATCCTCAGTGGTGTCTGCTTTCCACCTCAAAATGATATCACTTCTGCCAAATCCAAATGACAAAAATCAAATACAAACAGTATATCAAAGATGCATGCAATGGAAATCATGTCCAGAAAGCTTTCTTGAGTCATTGGTTTTCCAGTGCATGTATAATGAAATTATGTAACTCTATGCATTAGATTCTATGAAAACAAAAGCCAACTTGACTTGTAACGACTACAGTGGGATTCCTTATGCTGTATGGGTTATATCTATGCATTCTGATTATCAAACAACCTCCTCACTGATAAGCAGTATTAAAACATAAAAGCATAGCAATAAAACTACGGTAAAGCTCTTAAAGAGACAGTGAAATCAACTTCAAATGATGTTTTTAATTGAATGCTGACTAAATAATATGTATTGGCACTGAATAACAGCAACATAGATTGGCAAACTGACTGTTCAGAAATGTAAAAACAGACAAAATAATTTAAATGGTATCGATTTTTAATATCTCCTTGGGGTGTAAATACTGAATGATTTGTAACAGTAGGCAGATCCAGAATACACTCAAATTGGCAAAAAATAATACTGCTCTAAAAATGCTCCACATAAACACATAACAGTGCGTTTGGGTTTAAACTGAGCATCAGATCATGATAACATCCAGCTTGCTGTGAAGAACCGTTGCATGTGTGCAGCAGGAAAATGTCGACAGGGTTAGAGACCACTCAGAAAAAGGGACTGGTCTCTGAGCCTTTTATTTTGAAATCATGATACAAAAAGGCGACAGAAATATATAAAGAAATTAAAAAGGCTAACTCAATGTGTCATGAAATGAGGCGTGAGCACATTATTCAAATGCTACATTAACCCCTTGTGAGGAATGTACTAATAAAATACAGTATGTCCCTTTTCAACCAGTGACTTGCCTAAATTCAAAGTTAGGAATGATAACAAATGGAGTATTTTCCCGATCCATGTTTGTACACTGTGCTGTGCTTGTGCAACCATGTCATGATGTGGATCTGATTTATTTGGGCAGGGGGGAACAGCTCGTGTGAGGCAGGACTGCAGTCCAGCTGTGTGGGCTTTAGCGGTGCTGAGCGAGCGCATCACATGCACTCAAACTCGTCGATGCGCTGCTTGGTGTTTCCTGAGCGGATCTGTCTGAGGGTCTTGTACTTGTCTCGCCCCGCCTTCATGTTCTCCGCGTGGATCATGTCGTTCACCGTCTTCTTGCTCTCATCCCGAGCGTTGGCCAACTCTGAGCTCAGAGCCTGAAAACACAGTCACCGCAGAATTAAAACAGCTCACAGGAGGGTGCCAAAAGAGCATAAGGGCCCAATGGGCCAATGTTTTTACTGATCTGACCAAAAGTCCATTTTCGTTTTTCTCAGAATTCTGACTTAATTGCAGAATTCCCAGAGAAATCATATTTGGGTAGATTTAAAAAATAAAAATCACATATTTCCTTTATGATCCTCCATATATAATAAACACACAATACTCTTTAGAAAATCAATACAATATGATGGATTCACCCTCTGAGTCTACTTTAAGAGAAGCGCAAGCGTCCCCTAAAGTACATTTATATTTCCTACTTACAAATCATCACATACACCCATCACAACATGGGCGTATGTGAATGTTCCGTATAATCATGTATGAGATATGAGGGAGGACTTACGAGTAGATGTTTCTGCAGGCGCTCGTTCTTCTCGGCCTCGGTCATGCGCTCCTCCTCGCTGCGGTCCTGGAACGCCACCTCCGCCCCGAACTCGGCGCTGGCCTCGGCGCTGCTCTCGTCGTTCTCCTCGTCCTCGTTCTCCTCGTTCAGGGGCTCCTGAATGTGAGCCACCATCACTTTGCTTTTCAGCTCTTCTTTGGTCTTCTCCAGGTCCTCCTGCACCATGACGGCCTGAGAGAAGAGACAGAGCCAATTAGGTCATTTATAAGGCTGGCTAACATTTTGACAGAGAGTGTATGGATAGAAATGTGTGTCAAAAATACTAACAACAAGTCATTCTGATTCTATTCATTCATTCAGAAAGCCACACAAATTAAAAGTCCTCTATCCAATGTTTTTGGAATACATTTCTCTGTGGGTCCAACAATGATTTTCCTAATAATTGCCTATGGAGCAGCTTCAGGCTCGATACTTTCACAAGTAATAGTTTTAAAATTCTATATTTTCTGGCTTTGATAGAGACGCTCGTAAGTATTAATTTAATTCCCCCAGGCTTTGAAAATGAGATTTTATATGTTTTCGATTTGGTGGCATTGCCCTTTAAATCTGCTGAAAAAATGACTGAGGGCGACTGTGGCCGTGAGGGAGTGTGGTCGACTTTCAACCAGAAGGTTGTGGGTTCGATCCCAGCCCATGCAGTCAACATGTCGATGTATCCTTGGGCAAGATACTTAACCCTGAGTTGCTCCCGATGGCATGGCCAACGGTGTGTGAATGTGTGTGAATGTTAGGTCCTAGAGTAAGGTACACTGCTCTGTATGAATGGGTGTGAATGGGTGAATGACATGTAGTATGTAAAGCGCTTTGAGGGGTCTTAAAGACTGGATAAAGCGCTATATAAGTACAGTCCATTTACCATTTACCATTACTGACGAAATGTAACTGACCAGAGTTCCATAAGCAGCTAGGAATCAGAGCCTATTCTGAGTAAGACTGAAATTTGAACTGGAACTAAAGTGTTTTCCAAAAAGGCACAACATGGAAACCACCACTTAACATAGCATTCTTTTAAAAGGCAGGATATCATATTAGCGCAATAGAGTTATGGCAGGATTTCCTTAACTTGAAGACAGCCGTCACCCCCCCAAACAGCATGAGTCACACTGCTCAAAAGAATGTCAGGGCTGGGCTGGCACACATTGGTATTTACCAAAAAAGACAAGAGGCAAGCTGTGAGCTTTAACCCCTCCCCCAGAAACACACCACAACAAGGCCTCAGGAATGTCTGCCCCTCACCGTGTCACCAGGGAGGGGGAGGGTGGGGGGACACCGTCAGCAACACTGAGCTCAGTTTGAATGCCAATATAGCTGACCACCAAACACTGGTGCCTTTAACTTCTATTTGTGATGCCATTTGGCTTCACAAAAAGCAGTGCTGCAACTCATTAATTCACTTTTACCTTCTTCAAAATGGGCCCTATTATGTTTTTGGGGGTTTCCCATATAAGTTGTATAGTTTTTGTGCATGTTAAGGGTCTGCAAAGGCTAAAATCCAAAAGTTCCCTCCAGAGTGAGTTTCTCTCCCACAAAATATATTTAACCAGAGAATCATCACAGTAACCTAGCTGTCGTTCTCACTTCTCACCACACGATGGCCATAACACATATTTAGAGGGCAAGAGGGGAAGGAAGAAGACATGTGTCTGTGTAACTGTAACTACCTATTAACGCTGCTAAGTCTACACTACACATGAGTTCTAAAAACAGAGGCTGAGACAGTAGTACTCTCCTTTGTACCTTTAATGTTGCAGTCATTGTAATACAAAAAAGAATAATATTGGGTTACCACAAAAAGTAGGATTACAGATCATACCTTCTGTTGCCACTCCACTGCCTCATCCTCCTTCTTTTTCTTGGCATCCTCCAGGAGGGAGATCTTCGAAGTCAGGTCGGCCAACTCTGTCGCCTAAAAGGACATTTTCTTTTAGATATTTGAAATATTTGAAGCATTGGAACACATTTAATTGAAATCGGAAAAAAAGCCTTACATATTTCGAGTTTAAATTCCTATGGTTAGACTATTATTGTTTTGTGTTAACTGACCAGGTGTTCCTGGTTCTTCATCTGGTTCTCTGACTGCTGCAGCAGGGCTGACTTGGCGTCCTCGGCGCTCTTCAGATCGTTCTCCAGACGTCCAGCCTCCTGCTGAGCGCTCTTCCTCTCCACCTCCAGCTCCAGAGCCCTGTGCGTCTGTTCCTCCAACTCTGTGCACACACACACACGAACAGAGGAACACTAAAGGTCAGCATCATGTCAGAAATAAACCCTGTCACATTTGATTACAGTGCACACACGATCCTTTCTTTAAATCTCACAGTAACCCACCTTCTTGGGCTTTTTTCGTCTGCTCCTCGATCTGCCTTAATCTCTCCATCAGGTCCTCCTTTTCCTTTTCAATCTTTTCCTTTTCTTTTTCGGCAACTTCTCGTTTCCTCTTTTCATTCTCCAGAAGAGCTCTAGTTGTAGTCAACGTAAACAAAAGGTATTGAATTATACAGAAATGATTATCATATGAGCAGAGGATCACCATATTATACACAGGGTATTTATATATATATACTCATCTACACATAACCAGCAAAGACCTGACCCTCTTATTGACATTTTAAAAGCAGGCCATATAGGTCTATAACAAACTGGTGATTACATTTGGTACATTTTCAGTTGAAGGGTATTTCCTGATTTTTCTAAATGGCTTGTAAGGTAGCACAGTGTACTGTTGCAGACAACAGTTTGTATCCCTTACCTCTCCATCTTCTTGTGATTCTTCTCCTCCCTGGCCTGAGCCTTCATCTGCTGCACTTCAATAGTGTCAGGTTTGCGGCGGCGCATGTACAGCTCATGGTTTCCCATGCAAAGAGCCAGGATGCGCTTGTTGATGCGCAGCCTCGGAGCGTAGAATACAAAGTCCTAAAACACACGTTACAGATTTGTATTAGTAGGAGTAATGCATAGACAGGTGATTTATACATTGCTCATATTAAGGGTTTACATACAGGAGCTTTCTTGTCAATTGGTTTAATGACAAACTTCTTGTCATTGAAGGAAATGTTCCTGATTTCACTCCAAGGGAATCCAATTTTGGGCGTCATTCTGTTGAAGACATTGCAAATATAACATTTCTGGGTCAGATGCATTACATTTAAAACATGAAAAACCCACTGATAATGCTAATCACTTGCATTTATGTGGAATCACTTACTTGTCATTCTGTTCATAAATGTTAAGCCCCAAAGCGTCCACTCCCAACCACAGCTCCGTTCCTTTCTTGTTCTTGATGTTGAAATAGTTGACTCCGTACATCTCCAGATCTTGAGCGATCTTCAGATACTCCATCATGGACTCCTCTCTGTGGAAAACAAAGTGTTTGTGTTGCTATAACAGTTTCAAAAATCACACAAAACGCAAGATCTCCAGCCCATATCAAGGGAATTGCCTTTCCATGATATTAACAGTTTGGACACAATGTCAAGAACGACCCTTTTACCTTCCCAGAGACAAGACATAGCTGAGATCATTTGTTAGCTAACAACAGCATGGTATGTTGATGTGTATTTGGTTTGCTATCCCAACACTTCACTGTTAAGGTTTCCTGAACACCCTGCCAACTGGCAATAATTGGTTCAGTTTAAAGAAAAAAGGTATCAGTGAAAGCTGTAGATTACACGCTTGGCATTTTACAGTGAACTGCTTTCAGCAAAGATGTTTTCTTCAATCATGTAGTGTTCACTTGTGTGTAAGCTGTTACCTCATCATGCTCTTGTGTTCTTCGTGCCACACTTGAATCCTCTCCTCCCATTGGTCCTTGTTGAGCTTGTGTTGGTCCAAAACTCTGAAAACCAAGACATCCAAGTGTCAGAAGTCATGCAGAGAAACACATCTTGTACAAAGATGCTGGGCGAAAGGTGACATTTATCCTGTGGATACGGTGACATAAACCTGTGTTACCTCTGAGGGAGCAGCTGTTCACCGGACAGATAGCCTGGGGTGTGCACTTCCTTGTTGTAGTCAGCATACTTGGCCTGCACGGCGTAGGAGGCCAGGAGCACTGCTGTCTCTGGAGGGCAGTAGATGTCGTCATTTAGGATTCCCTCCTTCACCTGCAGGAAGAACAGCCTCTGTGTGGCGTCCTGGATTAACTCCTCTGTCACATCCTCGGGGAAGAACTTGGCACGGAACTTAAAAAGTAGCGGGCTTTCCTTCCTCACATCCTGGGCTGTCACCTTAAATGAAACGGGACACAGGTGAGGTTTAACTTCTGTTCACAGAATCAGGTAAAGCAAAGTAGTTCAATTTTGACAAAGAATGTCAGAACTGTGTTAGCTACCTTCTTATTGAGCTTGAGCCATGTAGAGAAACCCTTTGTATCCTGGTATTGGAGTCCAAAGTACCAAACCTCTCGCAGACCGATGGTCTTAACAACCTGAAAATATAACAGAAGTATTCATAATGGGCCTTCTCACCAGAACATTAGTACACTCTGTTCTATAACAGGTCTATGAACCAGGCAACAGGTGCAGTTTGTTTTATTCACACTAACAAACATCCAACACAAAGACAACAAACGAACCTCCTAATCCTTCATGGGACAACAATATAAAAACAAATAAATGAAAAATGTTACGTTATGAATGCATTTTGCTGTACTTTATCGATATTGCAGTAATATATGCAATGTTTTGTTTAAATGTACTTCATTGACTGTAATAATTGTTATATTCCTAATAATAAGTTATACAACTATTTGGGCAATAGGTACATATAACTTGTGCTTCCAAATTATATTTCATTAAAATATGTGTTTCTCTCATCAGAAAGCATAACACTGGTGACAAGTTATCACTTTTTCATACCTGGTCAAAGAGTTGTTTCCCCGTTGTGTTTGGCTGAATGGCGAACTCCAGTTCAGCATCCATCGTGGTGACTCTTACACTGATCTGAGGGAAAAAACCCATCCAAGAAATTAACACTTTCATACACTATAACTCTATATAGACAGCATTGTAGATAAAGTGAACGTATCCCACATAAATCATGGTGTTATTATGAATCTTGAACAGAGATTTTTCTGACTTTTGTTTCCAAAAAAATGACTCCAAAACTAATGACCAACGTATAAATGATGTTTGAACATTTAGCCTTTAATAAAACAAAAAAAGAACCATGTTTCTTTACTTACATTTACAATGAATATAATTTGAAAATGTCCCACAGTTGCCACCTAGTGGTAGTAGACCAGAATTCAATCTACAGATTGCCACAAATAATGTATAAAGGTTACATCATGACTTATGATTCTACTTATTTTAAAATGAGCTGTTGGGAAGGTTTGAAATAAACCTGGCTTTGCACAAGCAGCAAAGGTGTACCCACCCACAACCATCAGTGCACACACTCACACAGTACTGTGAACACTCAGCCAACCACACCATCATCACATCAACAAAAAATCATTTGATGTGTGTATTCATTATGAACAGAAACGTGTCTCAGAGTCCCGCAGCGTGTGGGACAAAAGTGCCAATCAGACTCTGTCTCAGTATAGAGCGTATCTACAGGAAGTAACCACATCCTCTGGTGGCTGCGAGGCACTGCTGCTGAACACTGAGCTCTCATGAGAGTCGCCTACATCCTGTCATGTATCAAGCAACCTGTCAGATTTCTGGTAAGCTAGTCGCCTTGAATAGAATGTGTTAGGTAGCGCACTATGTTACAGCCAGTTCATTAACAGAGGCCTTTCTTATTTAATGGACTGTTTGTATATTAAAAAGAGGGATATGTTGAGTACTATATGAATATATTTCACCTTAAAGTCCCTTGCCCGGAGAATAAACTCATTCTGTAATGAGTAAACTGACAGTGTAGGCATTTTTCATTTTCTCTGTCCTCTAGATGGAAAACAGCAAACATGTCTGTGGGGAAATAACTGTGCAGGCTGAGGCCCACGCCGGCGCTGAACAACAATGGTATGCATTATTTCCCAGTTGCGGGGCTGATTAGAGTTGCGTTCTTTCCCATACATGTCAGCAGGACCCCATTCACTGCTCAGGATACTTGCCCCTCTTGTCACTTCCTGTCATCACCAGCAGAAAGAGCTGTAGCCAGACCTACTGTAGAACCTGGGCCTACACTGAACTCTGAGACAGATGCCTCAAGTCATCTAGACATACCACTCTTTAAACTTCTGTGAACATTTTTTCATTAGTGTAGATAAGAGTTCAGTTTGTGACCACCCTGTTGTTTCATTTCCTCTGTCAGTGTGACTAATTCTGCATAAGAAGGAACTGCACTCGTACATTTTCTGCCTGGTTAGGGTGTGTCTCTCATGGCCTGAATTCAAAAACACTTAACACACTATTATTAGCACATGCTCTAAAACCCCCTCCCAGGCCCACGTGTCAAGTTTCCATGACCTATTCTTAACTTTATTTTATCACAGCAGGACCTTTAACAGCTTTTACAAAGGAACAGCTATGTATATTTTCATGCATATCTCGAATCCAATTTTGTTGTACTGACTGCGTGAAATCTTGGGTTATTGTATAACATCTAACAAGGGGTTAGGTAGGTCTTCAAATTGGCTATTTGTCTGACAGTAGGTTTACGGAAAAAATGTCAAGCCAAATTGAATTAAACTTGGCGAAAGTGTGTAGCATGGACCAAGGAGGAGAAAATTAAAATGACATTGAAAGAAAGGGCATTTACTGCAGTCATAGTGTTGGAATCATTAGAAACATGTATTCACATGGGCATTTGGCCTTAATCAAATACTGTTTTAAATCATAAATAGTAACCTTTTTGACCAACAGCAGGCTGACATTGCACATATCTACATTCATTCATTCACTTGCATGGATTTGGATGCAGATCAACAATGCATTAAATCCATATTATCAACAAGTAGGCAAATTAAGTTTGACCTAATATCAGTATAATTACAACTGATTAGTATTCGTACTAGTTGTAATGCTGAACACTAAACCAATGAATCAGCAGAGATAAAACTCAGCATATATTATTTCTCAGTAGTGCACCACTTTGTTTTATATGATATAGCTATCAAGAATAACGCAAAAATGGAGAAGTAAACCCACATGGGAACTGGGAAACACCCATTGTTACCTTATTAGTTAGAGGAAGCAAAACCACTGGAACTGACAGTGAGGGTTTGGTTCAAGCAGTACAACCCAGGGCATGGCAAGTGTTATAAGAAGAGTAAAATAACACTTTTTTTACTCAGATGTTCAAAATTCATATGCATGTGAACTTCCGCTTTTTATTCAAAAACAATGTTACAGGAAGGACATTAATCGTAGAAATGTTCTCTGGGAATCCTTGATGTCCCGGCATTCAGCCACGCCCCTTACATTCCCACCCCAGTGCTATCTGTGTGTGCTGCTCACAATCAAGCTATGACGACATGAAGATACCGCAAAGTGGTTTCAGTAGCAATAGAATGGTTGGCTCGGGAGCATCCTTATGTATGTGGATGCTGACAGGATACGTAAGTAGGATGGTCAATATCTAGTACTATACTAATTTGACTCTACAAACAATACAAGGCAAGGTTTATGCGAGAGGTCAACTGAGCTTATTAGCACAGGCCATGCATTTAAAGACTATCTTATTTGTGGCACATATATAACAAGTTGCTATACACAACGGTATCTGAGTCAAACTGAGTAATGCTATGCACAACAGTCGTACAAGGTCAGCAACTACGCTTCACATCTCTTAACAATGGATCCACCCTGGTTACCACAGCAACCATGCTACTGACATCTACCACCACCCTATCCACAGCCTGTCTGAAAGACGATGTGTGGATTTTAGAGGCTACAAAATAATGATCCACTTAGGAGACAAAATAAATGAAAGGTTTAAGGAGGTGGAACAGTTGTGTGTCAGAATTTGGTACAGATATTTCCACTTTAACCTTGTCACATACAGTTAACAGCTATGCAGTGATGCGAAGCTGTGAAAATGTGCAGTGTTGAACACATCTGTAAGAGGCCCAGCATAACAGCCCTCATTGCTTGCAGCTAATAATTAAAATAAAATCATGTGGAAAGACTTTTGAGCAAGACAATAAGCATGATTATGTCCCCAGAATACAATATACAGAGAATCCTCTCTGATACAGTCATGTTTTTTCAGTGAGCTGAAAAAAATAGGTTCTCAAAAAGCAATTAAGATCCTACTACTAAAAACAGCAGTTCTCCTTTTTCTTGAATCTGTTCTCATCCTGTCTACTATCCAGATGAGCCTGTGCTGGTGGGCCTTGAAGGATAACATAGAAGAATCAGGTTGGGTGACAGGAAGAGGGAGGATGTAGAAGAGGAGTTTTCTCCCTAAGCAGGGGAACAGTAAACACAAAGGGCAAGGGGTCTTTTATAACCGTTTCCCACGACCACTTTAAAAAAAACAATTAAATGTCAAGAATGATAAAGTAGCTTTCTAAAAAATGTGTGGTAGAGGCTGCTGTTTCATCCTTTCCAATATTCTATGTCCTTTGGATGTATTCTCACATCATGGTTGTTCTCTCTATTGTAGAGTTTTTGGGCCTGTCATTTCATTATATTCCCCAAGGCTTGAATTGGCCCGGTCCGCGCCAATTTCCCAGTTTTTTTTTAAATAATGTTGATAAAGACCCTATAATAGTCTGTCAAGAAAAAATGACAGAACACTAGAATAAGGGAGAATTTTGCTCATAATTGATACTGAAATTTGGTAGCACAAGGCACATTTTGGAGATTGTGTCTCAAATGCGAAAGCACTAACGAGAACTCAGTTGACATTACCTTGTGATAAAAAAAATTGTAATCTGGATCAAGCCCAAAAATGCTGTCGTGACGATCTGTTTGCCAGCACACTTGGCCTTATTGACTATGTTGCCTGGGCTGCTCTGGGTGATGACATATTGCCTTCCTTCTGACCTGCTGCCCTGCATTTGTTTGCTAATCGTGCCTGCCATCATGTTGCCAATTGTAAGCCTCGTTCCAGGCTGAAGACTTATCTTTTTGCCGCTGCTTTTAATTGGAACATTTGGGGCTAGTAACCCCAGGGAATCAGTGTCTGGGGAGTTTGTCCTGGCTGGTTTCTCTGTGTATGCTGCTCGGGACGTATGTGCCATACAAGCGTACACAGCTCATGTTCGGAGAAACCTTAAAGAAAGGCATCAGTAAAGTGGAACTTATGTGTGAACTATTCATATCTTAAACTGCACTGTAACTTTTTATTCATGTACTTTTTCTTTTAATGTTTATTTTATTATCTTTTCTTTTTAATGACTGTTTATAAATGCCTTTGTCTGAATGTCTTTCATTTTTGTAAAGCACCTTGAATTGCCTTGTGTTGAAAGGTGCTATATAAATAAACTTGCCTTGCCTAATGACCAAGTAAGGACCGTTTTATCCGGACTGGTTGTGACTGCCAACTCTGCTTTTGGGTTCAAATCAAACCTTTTGGTCACAGCCATACACAAAAATATGTAGACCCAAAAAAAGGAAGACTATATTCTCTAATTCACATTTACATGTACCTGATGACATTTATTCTAATGCAAATTCCTGCAGTCCCATTAATACGATGTCCACTGGCAACAGTTCTCTCAATGCAGACATATTAACAGTACAATAGCCTCCAACTATATTTGTGTAGTAATGACTTAACACACAATGTTTACCAAACAAGACATCTAGTGATACAAACCACAGGCTATTCTATTAGCAGTATGAAGTGATGCAATATTATGTTGGCTAATGATTTTGCTAATGACCTGCTTATGATTTTATTTAGTTATGTAATGTTCACAGTTTACATTTCACTGTCTTGAAGGTTGTACTAGACACTTGTATTATCATAACATAGGGGCCATTGTCAATTCAAGATGGATGTAGGACTGCCCTCTTTAATCAGTCATGTTGGTCTTACAATTGATTTAGTTATTTAGTCAATATGTTGATGTTAAGCTTTATATGCTGAATGACTGATTTCCAAGAAACTTATGAGAATATCTCTGGTATACTTCCGATTTAAAAGTGGTTCTCTTGCAATTTATTTGTAGAGAAACACACTTTCTGTGTTTTAACTCAACAAATTGATTATTTGACAAACCGTATAAATGGAGATTATTTCAAATAAAAATAATAACATCTACACAGAAAACAAGGTGAACACGTCTTTTCAATCCAAAAACAACTACAGAATAAAGTAACAACAAGGAACTTACTTTTAGAAGTCAGATTTTCTCACAACCTCATAACAGTAAATATTGAACTATTTGTGTAAAGACCCCAGAACTTTTGATTGTAGTTTGTCCAGCAGCTCTGCCTCTACACACTGTTAATCTGCTCTGCTATGTGCACTACACACTCTTGTAATCCCCTGCTTGCATATCGCTGGGTCTTTCCATTCACCATTTCTCCATAGCCACACTTGTTAATAGTTTGGTCCTCCAAACAAGAAAACGGCTTCTGTCGTGAATTCAACAAAACGGACAAAAATGGTAAGTTATAGGCTCAAGTTCTGTGTGCTAGTTTCTGTTGATAAAAATGTGTTTACAGTTAATATAATGAACTTAATTAAACAGTTGGGAACAATGAAGAACTGGTTAAAAACAGGCTGGTTCTCTGCTGTAGGCTACTTAAACTAAAATGCTCCTATTGTTCAAACAGCAAGAAGGAAAATAAGAGAAACTGTTACTGTTGTCAAGGCCTGTTCAGCATTTCAGTCAGTGAACTGGAAAGAAACGCTTCATAACAACATTCGGTAATCTCTAACAATAAAACTAAACAGAAAACGTTTAAAGGCTTTTAAAGTAATTATGGCAAAAATGGCAGATTTAAGAGGTAACTTTAAGTATATCGGGTGTGCTTTGTTAGAAGATCCTTAGAAGATTATGAGATGCAGAAACACGTCACAGCTACATCTAAAAAATAAAAGCAAAACGAATACCCACTAAATGAAAAATACCACTGACAATCAGAGAGTTAAACACTTGACTTTTTTTACAATACAATCTAATGTGGAGCATGGCATCAGAGGACCTGCTAGAGGAAAGCAGGGAGGAGAACAGCTACACTGTGATGTGAAAGTCCTTATAAGGCTGCAGGCAAGGAAATTAGCAGAGAGGAACTGATGTAAGAGCAGAAACTTTGAGTCACAACATGACTTCCTTTGGAAGCCTAAGCACTGCCGAGAGGAGTCCAGCAAAGTCAGAGTTTCGCAATAATAATTGCTTTTGTGAAATGTCAAGACTTGTGTAGTTAACACTGAATAAATCGCCGGAACAGCTGATGGAAAACGATTTTCTAAGCCATGAAATGTACTCCTTGAGCTGGCTTGCTGTGGGTGTGACTACAAATCTGGGAAACAACTTTCCCTGGGTGCAGAGTGAGCTCTGTATCATTTGCTGGATCAGTGTGTGAAGCTTCCTTCTTTCATACGCCTTGCATCATCACATGACGGTGACAAAAGATTTACTCAAGGAAAACAGACCACTAATTAAAATGTCTAGGTGCGATGACTTAGCAGCATATAGTCTGATGTATTTAGGCTTTGCTGCATCATGCACAAAAGTGACAATATAACCACACCTTATTTTATATGTTTACATTGGAAACACATCATAAGCTGCCCATATTGAATATAAGAATTGTGATCTAAAATATATCCCACAATCCTTTTTGGTCACGTTATTGTCCCTGTTTGTTTAGAAAACTTCAATGCTTCCTCTTGAACATGTATTCTGTCCACTACTGGTTTCCTCTTTTCAAACTCTTTATTTTGTACAGGCAAATGTCTCTGCTATACAGCTGCACTGTCCCTGTGCTTGTGAACAGATCGTGACTGACAAACAGATTCTGTAGAGGTCATTGGGGTCCCAGCTGTTACCTCAGTAGCTGCTACACACTGCTACAGGCCACTACTCTGGTGTTGTTGAGGCTACAAGCATCCCTCTGAAAGATTTAGACCAAAGACTGACACTGAGCTAAGGACTTAAAACACATATAAAGATTATAGAAACACAGGGGAAAAAAGGAACAATTTAATGCTATTCAATTTAGGTGCGATGCGAAATGTCTGACCCTCGCCCTTCCAGGAGACTGAATACTGTTCTGATCAATTTTGTTTCAGTGCTAAAAATGTACCCAATTATTGCTAATAACTACGGTAATTAATCACTTGCCCCACAAGGATCATTTGACTTACACAACGTTTAATCCTTTAATCATATTATCCTGTAAAGTTTATTTTTAAATGATGATATGATTATAGGGATTGTTCTTTAAAGATACACTTTAAATGCCAGGATGCTATGACATTTTTTCAGGTTGACAGATGGAAAAAAGATTGAGGAAGTACTAGCAGAAAGAATGCTGCAGGATGAAAGCAGCCATAGCCCTCCTTACCATTTGTACTTGTACTTTGGAAGTGCAAGAGTTCACAAGTTAAGGTGAATGATGTCAACAGTGATAACATACACATGTATGCAAGTTTTAACAATTATGCTGTTACTAAAAATAACCTAGCGTCACATCGCTCAAAATGATGAGTTTTTTTATAATGTGGATGAATTGTGAGTTTAAGGCATATACCCAGGGAGTAATAATCGGAAGCGGCTCCATTGAAAATGAAAACTAATAAAGTGACTTAATGAATTGCAGCGTTTACCCTGTCATCTAAATGGCTTTGTACTTCATCTAATGGCCCATGAGTGACTCTTAATGTTCTTTTTATCAGTGTGCATGTGGTTATCACATCTCCGAGCAGACTGTGGATGAGAAGGACTGCACACAGATTTCACTCTCTATTTTATCTTAATTCCACAAATATTATGCTGAGTCAAAGCCTAAGTGTTGCTTTCATAAGGGGCGAACCATGCAATGAGTTACTGTTAGACTTACTTTCACTTCTGTTTGTCACTGGTGAAGGCCTAAACCGGAAACATTGGGCTTTTCCTGTTCTGATGCTGTTTGAATTAAACAAAGAGACACCACTGTGTGCGGCCATCCTTCTCTTTGTTCAAAGATACACCAGCAAAAAAAATCTATAAATCTATGGGTGCTTCTTCATTTAGTATCACAGGACAGAGAAACGTTACTCCTAATAGTACCATAAAGGCATACTAGTTCTTAGAGGCTCCCCTTTTGCCCCCTCCCTGTTGTAAGTTTGCCTCCATTTGCTCCACGTTTGGGCAGCACAGCTGGCGTGAATGACAGTTCAAATCCTTCCTTGTACTGAAAAGGAGGCCTAGCTAGTTTGCTACTGCAGGCCACACAGCGGCTTCCGCTCATAGCCGATTCTCTAAATGAAATGTCGGTCTCTATATTTGTGTAAAGAGGCTTATAGTAAAGTTACAACGTGTCGCATTGAGCCCAAAAGTCTGAATGAATTCTGTGATTAAAGGCGCTACATTTTAATGAACAAACAGGCGGGAGCGCGCACGGGCACACACATAACGGAAAGTACCCCGTTATTCCTCGGGTGCGTCTGAAGGGATGTAAAGGGTGCTAAAATGCTCTAATATGTAACGGAAATGCAATTAGGCTTATTTGAAGGCTAATACACTATATTAAGTAGTCTATTAGTGTCAAACAATGAGTCACAACTCTCTTTTTCTTGCGATAATGGAGACAGAAACAGAACAAATACGGCAGTTTTCACATGATAGGGTTATAGCAGTTTTCATTCTTACCGTCTTCGGCATCTTTCCTTTCTTCTACGTCCGGTTCACGTTTGATAAAAAAGTTAATAAATCAGACGAGCAGCGGAAAACTTTTTCCCATCAGAACAACGGCGCCAATCTAACGCCTTCCGGTCGCGAGGACACAATCGTTACTTCAAGCTTTACAACGAGGGACTATTTTCAACCTTACTGGCGTATGAGTCTTTTTTTCTTTGTTTAGCCTTAAAGTGAAATGGACTGGAGCTTGATTTCCTGCTAACGGTACCCCAGACTGCAAGACCACACCCAGGCCGATGACAGGACAGCGGCCAGCCAGACAGAAAGAGAGGCTTCATGCCGACTGACTCCGCCTCAGCAGCCGCATCATCGCGGCTGCAGTGCTGCCTCTACTGCAGACAAAAAGTATTTCTAAAAAGACGATAGAATTGTAATTAGGAGGACATTTGTATACACTTTAAAGGTGATGGAATTGATACAAGTATTGTTTCCTTTTTTTTAATTCAAATGTCACATTCACAAGAAGAAATAGACTGACTAAACCAAATGTTGCACATTTTGTACTTAGAAGTACAACAATATGGCACCAGTAGGCCTATATATATTTAAAAAAAAGAAGAGAATCAAAAACCAAATGTGTATTTGATGAATATTTTACTCGTAATGTAACCTTTTGTTTTTATCACTATTTTCTTCATATTTATTTCTTTGTATATATTTGTATTGTGTATAGTACCTGTGAACTCCTGATGTCAATGTGTTGTGTGTATATATTGTTTGAATAAAGGAAAAATACAAATACTGCAGCGAAAAAACTAACAAGCATTCTTTCTTTCACTACATAAAATGTATCCCATTAAAATGACAAATTACCTTTACTTCTAAACACGTTTTCTTTACTCTTAAATTCATTTATATAATATGCTATAATTATTTCATTGTAATGTCCCTGTGTTTAATATATCTTACTTATTTTAAACCAATAATATTTTTGGACCACTTAGCAATTATGGTCGTTTTGAAAGCATGAAGAATTGAATTGAACAGTAAAAAAAAAACCTTAACTAAGCATCACAATATAAAAGAAAATTTCTGTAACCTGATATTTAGCCTAGATGTATTAATTTATCAAACACCAGAATATCAAATGCCAATAAATACAACAGAAAGGAAGTACCAATGAAATATTACTTAAGTGTATTATACATACAGGACAGGAAAACAAGGTAAATGCATTCTACTTTTACGTTTGATACATTAAGTAGCCTTCTTTACTGATAGTACTTCATTCTACTAAAGAAACACGTGGAATTCAGGACTTTCACTTGAAAAAGACTATTGTATTGTAGGACCTTCGTATTTCCACTTTTACTTGAACAAAGGATCTGAGTACTTAATCTGAGTAAATTTGATTTGTGGTTTATAGAAGGGGTCTTTTGGGATGAACTACCTATGCTAGCATAGAATACAAATGTTACTGAGAGAGTGGAACACATGTGTTTTTCGAGTCAATATTTTTATTTTAAGAGATCTTTATTCACATTGTGTGGTTGATTAAGGCTGGGAGAACGCTACCGGTGTCGGTACCAGATGTGTTCGGGGTATTATGTGTTCGGAGGCCGTCTCTTACCTATGACGTCACGCATTGTACGCATTGTGATTGGCTGTACGGTAATTTACCCAGGGGTGCTCGGGGGCAAATCACATCTACAGATCATGACGAACCGAATTGAATTATTCCTATGCTCCTAGCGTGTGAAAATGTTTGTGAAAAACATGTTAAAAAAACATGAAAACGGAACAATGGCTGTACGCCGTTGGTTGTACGGCAACTCAAGAGGACCATCATTCACGGTCAAATTCCGAACATTTAAACATAGCCTACACTTCATTCTTTACTTTGTCCGTTATTATATGTAGAAGATGAACTACCTCTCTGAAAGGTCCCAATGAGTTCATTTTGATGGGCTGTCAATTATCAATGCTGAATGAAAGAGGGTGCAGCTGCCTTTATTCATAACTGCAGCTCTTACACTGCGACTCTGAGGGATTAAGCACAGACACAATAACAATGAAAACTGCTGCATACAGATTATTTTTGTTTTTGCAACCTCGTGTTAAGAATGTTGTTGCAATTGTTTAAAAGTTTGAATGACCGTAATAAACGGACCTTTATTGACTTTTTTTTTTTGGACCTTTAAGATTTGTATTTGAGTACCCCTGATATAGACGGTTCGGCCACACGACCGACAGGGAAACGCAGATAACGATAACGGGTCCAAAGGTGGGTAGATCTGCGGACGAAACGCTCTGGGGGGCCAAAATGTCGCTTATTGTCCTTTGACACTCAGGCATATCATTAGCTAGAACTAGCTAGATCTGATCGATATGGACATAAACGTGAGTGAAGTCTAATCGGACAGAGAGAGAGATCAGAGATCAGCGGCTGCTAACAGAGAAAAAGAGCCCTGCCTCTCGCCTCTGCTGCTAAATCCACCTCGAGAATAAACAGAAGGGCAACCATGGAAACCATGCTCGGAAGTCTTCTTTGCTGCTTTTGGTGTATTTTGTGGCGGAAGAACAGCACCACTTACAGGCCCGGCATACGTACTACAGCGTCTCCAGCGGGTCGAGCGGTCTCGCGTGGAATGGCCTATAGTCTATGGGAAGGACACGTTTCTGGTGCGTGTGGACCATAGGTGTGGACCAAGCGGCAAACTCTGGGGTAGAGCCGGGAGGCCACAAACTGCAGGTCATCTATTGGCTGATGACTGCATTTCCATAGACCCCCATGTTAAAATGCCCAACTTCACAGCAGAAATAAACATGTTTTTACCCCTGGATGCAATAAAAATTATTCGGGATATAGTTAGATTCCACCTTAATGATTATTAATTGTTGAGTGAATTGTTTTATAACGCGACCCTTTTATTTATATTAGGTCTTAACATTTTTGCATAAATTAGGTAGTGGTCACTTTGATGGACAGGTACGTGCCTCACTGTCAGCTAACAGCAACTTGTCCACTCTGCTAGGCTACAACATTAGCTAGTTGTAGTTACTGTGCTTGACCCTTTAGCCGTGTTCGTGGTGATTGTGCCTTTTAGGGAATGTTGTTATAAATACCACACAATTAAAATGTTGTGCTGTTCGGTTGAATGTAATAACAGAATTTCCAAGAAGTCTAAAATGATAATATTATACATGTTAATCCTGTTAGCAGGTGTTTGTGTGCTTGTTAGCTTAGCTTGTTATATAGCTTATTAGCCAGCTAAGGACGTAACCCTTTATACATTTATAGTTTATGATTCAGCCTTGGGTAAGACTTTTATAGTCTATGGCTATGACGCCTATAATGCTAAACGGGAGCAAATGTTAATAGGGGACCCAATTATCCCAGTGGTGGCCGTCGGAGCTAACGGAGCCGCAGGGGGCTAGCTCCAGCCGGCATCCCGGAGCTAGCCCACTGCGGCTCCGTTAGGTCCGGGCGATAGACTTGCCACCCGTTCCTTGAAATACGTATTTGTTACGTAATTGGGAATTAAATGTTGCGTTCCGTATTGAACCAATACGGAACGCAGTTTGTCCCGTATTTTCACAATCTGTCCCATGCACGTCTGTCACACACACACGTGAACACTGAACTAACAATAATGAACAAAATAAAGGACAGGAAATATTAAAACAGCACGGTGTCACCCTCAGTTCTATGCGGATTTCTTTCAGTATTGTATTTTGATTATTTGTCTATTTTTTATTTCCGTATCAGAGGGGTTGAGGAAATACAGGAAAAAAACAATCTTGGCAATTTGTCAGGGGGAGGGAAGGAGTGAGAAGGTCTTCATGAGCAGAAATGAAGAACGTCGTGACTCTGGTGAGGAGACAGGAAGTCTGACACCCCACCTTGAGACTGTCCAGACGAGTTTCAAGTCTCATTACTTCCTCGGATTGAGGACTACTGAGGTTGAACTCGTGGGCGGGACGTCAGTTGAGGTGAACAACAGGTAAGACCTCTTTCTAGGGAAGGTGCATGGTCCACCCTCGACCCCTACGGAGTCCTACACAGGTACTACCTTCTGTAAACACGGTAGGGTTGAGAAATTGTGGTCGGTAGGTGGAGCGTCCGGTGTGGAACCCTGAGGTACGGAGTCTTATAACGAAGAGACTCGGGAGTCCTAACATAACCGACCACCACGTGGTAGCATTTGAGTAGTAGAGTTAAATAACTCTGCCGCCAAACTCACCATGGGTGGGAAGAGTTTAAGACTATTTCCAGTCCAACGGTACGAACCTCATTCTCTCGGCGACGTCACCTCTTCTCGGGTCAAGAGAAGCTCTTAGCTTGGTAAGAGAGTTGTATACTTTCATAACTCCTTACGTCACTTTAAGCGGGGAACGGTACACACGCAGTACTCCCTCCTCCGCGACCGGTCGAAAACGACATCCATGGGTATCTTTGCCAGCAGAGGCAGAGACATACTTCGAAACGGACTTAGGTAGGTACTACTTATGGTTGAGTGTGTCCACCCGGAAGATAACGGAGAGGTCCGAGAAATTGATGAGGGGGAGGTTCTCCCTCTCATTGAAGCCGAACGTCTTTTTCTCCATTTAGAGCGGTTTATTCAAGAAGTAGGAGGTTTCAACTTCTCTAGAGACAACTCGAATTGTTTCGAACGTGAACGGACCTGTTGTGGATGAGGTATCTGACTACTTTCATGCTGGAAGTCAGGGTCAGGTCCAGCGTAGTCGGCTACTACCGACTAACTCCCTCTCGGTGGGACCAAAGTGTACAGCATCCTAGAGACCTTAAGTTGCTAGTGTTTGAGTGTTTAAATACTCCTTGTAGAGGAGAAAACGGACTTATTCTCTTTTCATTTCTTGGTATCTTGGTTAACTGTCGTGTTGTAAGATGGTGTAGATTGTCTTTCGAACGTTCCCGTTTTTTCTACGGAGTGTTACACAAATTCTATTTCTCGTGTATTCACCCTCGGTACCGTTGTAAGGTAGCGTCGTTCTGGTGGTTTTTTGTTTAGCCAAAAACAAAAAGAGAGTCCAACCCACTTTTGTCTCAACATTATGGTATTAACTGGTAAACACTAACTTAGGCGTGGCTAACGTCAGTGAACTAGGTAGACTGTTCGGTGTAAAGAGTTTTCCCTATTCATAGGTCTCTTTCGGAGTTAGGGTTCGTCGACTGAGGTGGTAGACCTAGTTTGGATTTTACTTTACAGGGTCGTAAAACCAACTCCCACTTGTGCTTTTACGGTCTGGTTTGATGACCTTTGCTATCTTTTCATGCTGTCGTTCCCCTTTGTAGAGTGGGACAGGGGTATTAATCTTCGTTGCCAGACTATATGCTCTTTACCCTCCCACCCTTACAATGTCTAGACTCTCGTAGTGGCGCGTGGCCGGAAGCCGCCGGTCTGCGAGAAAGGCGTCAACGGAGAACGGAACAGGGGGTTTCAGTACGAGAAGTGGTAAAACTTAGGTCTATCTCAAGAAAACTAACTTCGAACACAGGTGTCAGGTCCGTGACCAACATTCGACTCCAATACAAAATGACACACCATATGGCACAGGTGGAGTCGACGTCATTAGATCTCCCGCCTTACCCTACTACAGTCTAATTAATGAAAGTATAACAGCGACAGTGGATAAGATAAAATAAAAGTTAGTTAGTTTAGTTAGCATAAATAAGTGTCATCCCGGATAAATGAAGCGTCATAGCATAAACGGACAATTAGATAATCCTTATTAAAGTTTACTTCCGCGTCGTAATCGTATTGTTGTATTCTCTCAAGACTAAGACTTATCGTCTACAAAGAAATACCAAATGTAAAGTAAGATATAACTATTATAATTTATGTGAAATAAATTATCTGAAATTTAGTATAGCATCTATACCTGTCCCCACCTCTCAGAGATGGGTGGGACCAGGGTATAGTATGGCTTAGTTAGAGTCCTTACAAAGTCGATACTTCTTGACACTGTGACCGCGAACCGAGGAAACACAAGACTATAAGAACTCACCTCTAGGGCGCGACGCACGACAAACTGTAGTCTGTCGGGTGGCACGCTGTGACTTTACAAGACGCTGTACGAAACGTTAAACGGAACATCAGTAGAAGTCCCTGGATAGTTCGGTGACCAAACGGAGAAGGGTAAGAGCAGACATAAAGACAACAGCCACAAAGGAGAAAACTCCTGCTCCACCGCATAGACTTCTGTAGAACGTAAACAAAAATTTTTAGTGCGGCGCTGTCTCGCGCGCATTACTGCATTGCATCGCTCGCATTGCTGCTGTCCGTCGCGTTCCCCGGCCCGGCCCGACTGTCCGTCTGTCTGTCCTAAACCGTTTCTCCGTCTCGTCTCTCCTCTCAGGCGCCTTCCAGAACGCGTGGAGGGCNGTACGAACCAAAATCCATCCAACAAAAGTCAAGAATCTCACAAAGACTAACAGAAAGAGTAGAACCTAAATGCACACAGGACTAATCAAACAAACAAGACACAGGTGAGGAGGGAGGAGAACACACAGGGTCACCAGGTGAACACAATCGGGTAATCAGGCAGGAGGGAACACAGACAGGAAGCCACAGACAAGACGAGGGGTGAACACTTTTCAAACTAAAATAGGAAAACAAAGACAGATATAGACAGGACAAAATAAAACCTAGACAGTTCGTAACACATACTATGGTATTCTACACTTTACTATATAATTAACTATACTGTAAACTAGAATATACAATACACAACAATACTATACTATAACACAGGGGTTCCCAAAGTGGGGGTCGCGAGATGATTACAAAATGGAAAATTAAAAAAAATATATTATAAAAAAAATTGATTAATCTTTTTTATAATTTAAAAAAAAAAAATTATTATTAATAGCAACGTTTGCATAGACATATTCAGGGGCGGACTAGCCATCTGGATAATTTCCCCGCAACGAGGCTCCCCCTTTGACAATCCACTAGCGAAAAATAATTCACTAGCACCCCCCAATTCTACACTGTACTATACTCTACTACTGTATTATACTATACTATTCTATACCCTTGTATTCTATACTATACTATTCTGCACTGTACTGTACTATACTATTCTATAGTAAACTATAATATAATATGGGCTACTATACATTTTTATATGATACTATACTACACAACAATACTTTACTATACTATTCTATAATATACTGTACTGTACTGTACTTTGCTGTTCTGTAAAATACTGAAGGCAAGTTTATTTTTACGGACATTTCAACTTTGAAAACTTCAAAAACAACCACTATAGAGGCAATACAATCTAAATGAAACAGAAACAGCTTTAAAATACAAGGATACAAGTAACAGTGCTGTGTAAACTGTACAAACAGTTAGCATACAGTATACCCAGTATACAGTTTATCCAGTATACAGTATATCCAGTATACAGTATGTTCAGTATACAGTATATCCAGTATACAGTATGTTCAGTATACAGTTTATCCAGTATACAGTATATCCAGTATACAGTATGTTCAGTATACAGTATGTTCAGTATCCAGTATATCCAGTATACAGTATGTTTAGTATACAGTATATCCAGTCCCTCTGTGTTAGAGAACCTAACCTACAGCAGGGTGGTGTCTGCAGAGGGAAGTCCAGAGAGTAATGGTGGTGCGTTGGTCCTGAGTAACAAGGGGAAGTTACAGTGTGCAGCACATTCTGGCTGTTGCAAAAAGTACAACGGTGAGGCAAGAGAAAGTGACTTTGATAGAGTTTTGCTTGAAAAAACAAGAGTCCAGACATCATAAAATAATTGCATGGACTGAGTCCTGGTTGGGCTTAATAAGTAGGCTATTAGGAAATGATGTTGTGTCCATGTGGAACTAGTTTTCATCGCCCTGATGCGTGTAGCTTTGCTGCACAGGATTGCAAACTGACAGATGGACCACCAATCAGCAGGCCAGACGCTAATGCTTTTCCTTGAAGCAGGAAGCAGCCGATGATGGCCAGAGACGGCTGATAGCGCAGGAGGAAACATGGCCTAACATTTGAAAAATTATGGCTAACATTGCCGTTAATGGAGGAACAATACCAAGTGTAGAGGCTAAGCCAACGCTTTAAGCCTCTGAGGATACGTTTTGTGGGTGTAATTGACGCACACCTTGTTTGCTGCCGAATAAAAGTCAGAAACAAAGTTTCCAGTTCGAAACAGTCAATTTATTTCCCTTTTCACTGGTTTCTTTCCATCATTCACCACACGACATTACGGTTTACACAATACCTTTTCTGTTTGTTTGTAATCCCGTGTGTGTGTGCTCCGTGTTTGTGTGTTCTCCGTGTGTGGTCAAAAACGTTATGGCCTTCGGGCGGAACCTCTCACCAACAAACATAGGTTCCTACCTTTATACCCAGTGTTAATTGGCTCCTACACCAAGAATAGACCACTTAATTTGATCTATACTGTAGTTTTAACACAAATCTTAAGATAAAGGGCTTTATTGTCATAGCTACAGTGTAGTTTTGGCAATGAAAGTCATTGGCTTAAGACACAACAAGAAGTACAAGCTGTGCAAGAAGAAATAGAAATAAAAATAGTGTAAGAGAATGGTGTAAGTAACACAAAATAATGTAAAAATGAAATACTGAACATTGGAATATTTAAATTAAATGAACTGTAAAATGCCATTAAAACTCTACACCATCTGATCTGAAGTGTTCATTCTCCTGTGACTCTATACAGTTCCTTCAGCACATTCTGTACACAAATAGTGAAAACACATCAAATGCCACAAAAGACGAATGTGTCTCAGCAAACCATTATCTCCAAAACTGTGAGCCACAAACGGCATTTCACAATCATGACATGTTGACACTTCATTTCAACATATTTCCTGAGCTCTAGCTTCGCAGTATCTTCCTTGTTTTGACTTCCTCTTTGCAGCGCTCAATGGTCAAATGAGGTGTTTGTGCACAGTGTCAACAGTATGAACTCCTGAGGGAGGAAGAAGCACACGGACTCTTCTGCTTCAAACACTCAGGTAACACATCTGAATCTTCTCTCTAAAAGACATTAGAGCTTTGTGTAAAATATAAACATGCTTTTTTACTTCTTTAATGTTTGTTTGCTGCAGGTTATTTACTCCACAGAGCCAGTCTTCCCCGGATCAGGCCCCCCACTTAGTGTATTTGACAAGCTGAGTTTGACACTCTTGTTTCGCTGAGTGTCAGTTTGTCAAATACCCCAAGTGAGGTGTCACTTTTCTCCAAATGTCACCAGTCCTAGGACCCTCCACAGCAGGGGCTACCACACCAAGGAAACTGAAAACACCACGGAACCCTTTTCTTGTGAAATTTGAGGATCTGGAAAAGGAACGAGGTAATAGGTTCTGATAGTGGGGACACGCAGAGTCACCATATCATGTTTAACTATTAGTTATTTAGTAAATAATGCAAATGACTCATTGTTTTTAATACAGATTTAATTACAGATGTTTGAGTAAATTAAAGCCTAACCTTTAAACCCAATTTTGTTTTTTCAGCCATTTTATTTCTAGGCTTTAAGCACAGTCGCTAGAAGTCATGTTATTCTCAGGACATGTAGGCTGCTTTTTAATGCCATCATTTGTATGTTTCTTATGCATTCTCAGATTGTTTTCATTTTAATTTGTTCTGAAACAATGTTCATCTAGAGAGGTTAAAGTTGGGTTGTAACAATGTTGCTAAAAACGAATGAAAACATTCTGGGTTTGATAGTGATCTGTGGTGATGCAAACATGGAACTACATGTCTTGTATTAGTCACACACATATATTGTGAGAAATCCATGTATTAGAGAAATTACCTGCCTTCAAAATATGATTGCACCTCTGTAAATACTTTCAGGCTTTTTCTCTTACGAATCGTTGAATGAGGATACTTTTATATTTGAGGTATTTGCCTAATTTATGTTTTGGTTCTGCTGAATGTTTTGGTTCAGCCTTGATGGAAGTTTTCTTTCCCTGCCAACATGTGAGAGCAACTGTCTTTTCAATTTCACGGGGAGCATGCATAAGAGAAGAGAACAGCCAGATTAAATATACAGTGACTCGTGTTTCTACTGAACAATACTCATAGATAACTCAAAAAAGCCAGGTTTAAGTATATTGTTCCTTCAGCAAATAAAGTGTTTATTTTGAAACGCTGTTAAAATAAATAAAATTGTATTTGATGGCAAACAGGTTTTTCTCTAGAAAACGAGAGACTCATCTCATTACACTGCCCAATTAAATAAGGATTTAATGCAATAATAAAAAAATATTCAAAAAATGTGAATTGGTGATTGTAATGCAACACTTCTATGTTTGTGTGTGTGTGTGTGTGTGTGTGCATACTTGGGTGTGTGTGTGCCAGAGGGGTGGAAGAGGGAGACTGCATTTGTATATTAGTCTAATATGTATATACAAATATATTATTGATCTTAATTGCACTTTGACAACCTCTGTTCCAATATTTGGTATATTGATGTTTACCTTGAACTTGAATCTAAGGCAAGGCAGGCAAGGCAAGTTTATTTATATAGCACCTTTCAACACAAGGCAATTCAAAGTGCCTTACAAAAAATGAAAGACATTAAGAAAATGGCATTTAAAATCAGTCATTAAAAAGAAAAGATAATAAAAGAAACATTAAAAGAAAAAATACATGGATAAAAGTAGAGAAAGTATTCTCTTTCCACTGCAGTTAGCTGTTAGCTAAGCCGTCTCACATATTGAGATCCATGACTCTGACCAATATCATTTATTAGCCCTAAAAGTTTTGATGTGAATCGTTTGAATTCAGATTTAATTAATTTGTAATAGCTTTTTTCAAATTGGTAATAAACACTAACCTTGTTGAGGTGTAGCTCACAGCTCTTGATCCCACCAGCTCATTTTGTCTACATCCTCAAAATCTCCTTTGCAGTATTGTAATTAATAATCCACAGCTCATTGAACAGTGAGTTATTGCACGGTTGTTAACCAATGTGACAGAGGCTAAAATCTCTAGGCCTCACATAGTGAAAGAGGCAACACTGAAATCTTTACAAATGACAAAGCTTTGGGGAATACCTCTGATGATATATCAGCGTTGCCCTTAAATGTATTGAAGTTGTTCCTTTACACTTTATTCTACCGCTAGCTCGATTATTCTTTTGTTTATAATGTCTCTTTGATTTTCTGTTACCCTTTTCCTGTGTTGTCTTCTAGGCTATCTAGTCTTTGTTCCGCTCATTTTAAAACTCAGTTGAAATCTAATAGAGATGGAAAAGGGCGGTTTTATTCTGCTTCAGATATTTTCATTGAATTATCCGTGGGTTCCTCGACGAACATGATATGATTTGGCAATGTTATGAAATATATCACTCTTGTTAAAAAGAGATTTCCAGGGATCCTTGAATGAACCTGGTTACATAATGGATCTGTTTCACTCTGAGACCATCTATGTATTTTCTTTTCAAATTTCTTGGTATTTTTCTCCATGACTTACAACCCTCAAAGACCTCATCGACTAATTCTTGACTTGATTTCTTTTTTTGGAAGTAAACAATCTGCACTTCCTTGTTCACAATCCCAGTGACATGTCCGACAGAGAGACAGGAAGTAACCACAAGAAGGAAAAGACAAAATATTTTCTTTGTATTGCTTTTTGTTTTGGTCTGCTGACCTTTCTCAAGACAACAAATCAGATAGAACTTGTTGCGTTGAGAGAATTCAGTCAAGCAAAATGTCTGCAAACTAAGAAGCTAAGGTGTGTATGGATTAAGTCTTTAAGGGCTTCGTTCTAATACTTCACATCAGAGAAAAAACACTGACTTCTGATTTTAACTACATTGATCTCTGATAAGTCCTGTGCCGCTGAAAAGTAGGATGTCAATCCCGGCTCCGGATTTTATTCTTTCTGTTTCTCTGCTGCTGATTTTTAGCAGTGCCACTCTGCACTATCACATGGTTTAACACCTGTTGGGCACCGAGGGCAACAAGCTTGACTCTTGAGCTCTGTAGTTGAAGCAGAAAATGGGGCAAGACTTTTCTGTCAGTCTGACTGATTATCTGTCCGACCGCCTCGCTACATGTCATGATTTCCCCCCTGATATATTACATGCCAGCCTGTTTATTCACTGAAGAGCAGCACGGCTGGGGAACAAATCCTGACCTGCATAAGCATTACGCTGAGACGGATGTCCGCTCAGAAGAAATCCATCTCATTAAAGAGCTTCACATGCAGCCAACTTTGTGGAGAAGGCAATAGCCGTCAGACTTGTATATACAATATAGCACTTTGGCGAATATACCACATTTTGAGTACCATGTTCATACTATAGTTAAATAGATACTTACTGGTGGTCAGTAAACTAAATAAACCATAGTTCTCTAAATAAAACCAGCTGTAAAATTGTCTAGTAAGCTTTTGTTATATATAACAAAAGCTATATATATATCATACTCGCCCTGTCTTTGCATTTTATAGAAAGTTTTTGTCAAGGCCTTCATGGTGATTTACAAAAAAGTCAGAGAATACAATTTAAAAAAAAAAAAAAAACGTTTTTTTTTTTTAATGTAAAATATTGATGGGATACCACTTGGGAAATGTTGAGCTGAAACATGCATTAGACACCATTATTTTCCAGCATTAGTATATTAACATTCACCACTACATCCATGTCTTTCTCTCTGACACTACTCGGTCTACTTCAACCTCATCTTCCTATATTCTCTCATTGATTGGAAAAGCCATAAAGCCAGAACAAGCGTCGCCTGTGGGAAAGCTTTAAGTGCCTCCCGTTTCTCTCCTTTGCTTGTGTGTTCACTGCTTTGTGTATTCCCACTTGCTGTCTTATTCCATCATAAATGCTTTTTAAACCACTTGACTGGAAAATTGACTTGGCATGTCAATTCGGCTGAACAGCCCCAGTCAGAGCTGTTTATATACCAGCGTCTGTCGATGCTTTTATTGTTTGGTTCTGTTTCTTTGAAATTCTCCTCATGTTTACGTCTTTACCAAGAGTGCACTTCTAAATGGTAAATGAACTGCATTTATATATAGCTCGTCTCCAGTCTTTGTGACCCCTCAAAGTGTTGTTAAGTCAACATTCAAACCAATCATACAGTGGCCAGTGCTGTCATGGAAACTAACATTCACACACACCTGCACACGATTGGCCATGCCATTGTTAGTGCAATTAATGGCTCACGAACCTTAAATGTTAACTCAGAGAGAGATCAATAAAACACAAACACAGACATGGTTGAGATTAATTATTACTCAGTTGCGCAACAACAATAATAATCTTGGAGTACAACATCACCTGCCACAGCAGTCAATCGTGGAAATGCCCCCCAGACCAGAAAGATCTCATGTGCTTTATACATGTAAAACACACACGAACATACACTTGAAACAGCATACGTGGCAGAGATGTTCAAACCTTATACAGTCATATATGTTGCATCCTCTGAGTTTTACATGATCCCAGATGTCATGGTACAACTGTTGAGACTAAATATATACACATAGTTTTAACCTAAGCATCGGGCCCCTTTTTCCTGTGTGACCTTAATGAATAACGAAACATACGTTATATACGGAATCTGCCATAACACCATCAGGAGCTATTTTGGGATTGGTAACTTGTCCAAGGACACATCGACATGTTGACTGCAGGGACTGGAGATCGAACCACCCATTTTTGGATTGGAGGACAACCTTCTCCAGCCTCAGTCTTTGTAATCTACAGTATCTTAAACCAGAATTATTAGGAAGAAGGTCAATACATGCTCTTAAAATCCCAGGAGAAGATCAACGATTGGATTCCAAAAAGCAAATTATGCAATACGTAGCTGTAATCAGTGAAAATGTCCAACTTCACCTGCATTGGTTTAGCTGTACACTGCCATCCTTATTAGTTAAACCTTTGATGAATTTGTTTATTTAAATTTAACATTTCATCCTAATTCATTCTTTCCTTTGTCTTTTATTTCCCTTCAGGTGCCTGAAACGTTCCTGGTTAGAGACTTTCAGAATCAGGAATGGTATCTTGGAGATCACCAACCAACAAACTCAGAAGAGGTCATCTGGACTGAACTTCAGCAGACCCTCTTCTCCACACCGATGAATGTTTGTCATCAACTTCTACTTGTGCACCATCACTTAGATCACTTAGATCGCTTATCAATTGGAAGTGTTAAGCTTTAGTCGTTGGAGTAATTGGACTGGCTTTTAACATTGGGACACAACATGGCTGCCGCAGCAACTTCGCACTGGGATAGTGACTGACCCAGGATCTGATCACAAGATTTATCAGAAATCGGGGCCTTGTGTCTCAGATGTTACTGAACTTGTCATTAGCATTGATTTGGTATATCTAAATCTGATACGTAAGTGAACAAATTCCTAGATAATCTCACTCAGGGATTGATTCTGATTCAACATTCGGTGTGTGTGTCATGCAGGGGATCTGGGGACGTTCTAGAAATAAGCTGGCAACTCATTAACAACTTATTAATGTCCCCATGACCCCTGCAGAAGTCAGATAACCGGGTATCACCTAACCACATGTCTTCATCAGAGATCTAATAGCAGCCACTGAGATGAGCTCATGTCTGTAGCCGCCCCGCGCCAGCGCTGTCGAGGCTGGCGGTCATCTTCCTCGGCCATGACCCGGCTGATGTTGGGCCGGACCCTGGAGCGCATCTGTAAGGGGGTCCTGCTGCTCTGCCTGCTCCACTTCCTCATCATGATGATACTCTACTTTGACGTCTACTCGCAGCGCTTCGACCTCTTCAGCCGCTTTAACAACGGCCGCAACGGATCCAGGAATAACGTCAGCGGGGCAGCAGGGAGCGGACACCATTATTACTATTACAACCTTTCCAGGCCTAATGCCACATTAGCCAGCTACCTGGCCCCAGGGGAGCAGCTGGTGCCCACTGTGCAGCCTGAGACCAATCAGACACCTTTGCCCAAACCTCTGCCGCCCTGCCCCGAGATCCCCCCCGGCCTCGGTGAGTAATAATGTCACATGATACACCTCTACTTTCACAACCATTTCCATGAGCAATGAAGGATCAGACACATTTATTTTGTGGTTACAGGATGTGTTTAATGTCTGAATCTCAATCGTTATATGAACAAAAAAATAGGGGTATTTTCACTCCCAGAGTATTACACATACTAGCTGGCTACATTAGCTGCAGTTATAGTGATGTGAGTATTTCCTCTATATGTGCACCTGCCACAGGTTACTGAACGGTGGTGGCTCCAGGTTTTTGCCACTATGGCTTTTGGCTCTTTTGGGTTGTGTTAGTTGACGAGGCCTTCTCTCTGGTTCTGAAAGGAATTGATGGAGCAGTGTGTCCATTTTAGAATTTCCAGTCTATCCTTGTCATGTCATGCTAGTTAGACAGCAGCCTGCAGAAATCATGCCAGTGTCATGTTGAAACAAAATGTCAGGGGCAAATGTGAAGCTGTGCTGAAACTGATCATTAAAGCATGAAGCACTGACAGTCCACTGCTTTACGGGATTACATACATGATTTTTTTTTATTCCAGTGACTTTCAATTGTTGCAGGGCTTTTTATCAATTTTGCTCAACAGTCTCATGAAGTCATAAAAATGATGATGATGTTTAAATTCTTTTTTTTTTGTTGCATTTTGCTAGAATCAAATGTGTTGTTCCAAGCTTGAAAAGACCAGCCCTTAGTTCACTGTAAAAATGTTTCTCTATGAAGGAAACGGAGAGGTTTTCCACTGCGTCACAAGAGATGAGTTGAGATGGCCTGTTTTATTTGTAAATTCATATTATATTTAATTTGTCAAGTGTAATTTTCTGATATGCAAGAATAAGCTTGAAATGTAGCTTTTCTAGTTTGTATCACTTTCTTTCTTGCTTAATCATCTTTCTGAAGACCAATTTGTTTTTGTTTATCCATTCGGCTTGTTGTTACATTACATTACATGTTACTTGTTAGACACTTTTATCCAAAGCGATTTACATACTCAATACTGTGGCCAATCCCACAGGAGCAATTTGGGGTGAAGTGTCTTGCCCAGGGACACAACGACATGCTGACTGCAGTGGGGTTTGAACCTGTGCTCCCCCTGATCCGAACACCAACGCACTAGTCTACTACGCCACACGCCCCCCTGTTGTTGTTGCTTGTGCACCGTATGTCCGATAACGGAGGATTTGCAGAGCATTGATTAGTGTAATAATGAATAGGGGAGATGAGACCTTGATCGTAGCTCGAATCTGGAGCTTACTTTTTTATATCCAGTAAATAAATGCATCTGCAGTCTAATTCCAATTAGCGAGAGAGCAAGTGTAGTCGTAATTTTGTTTTTCCGGGTCAGCCCGCAACATAAAATGGATTTAATGTCAACGATTTACACTGTGGTATTTCAACCTTATAGACTCACAGCAGGGCTATTAGCAGAGATTCATGCAGGCACACACACACAGCAGTACACACAACAGCACACACAACAGCACACACAGCAGCACACACAACAGCACACATCCAAACCAGAGCTATTAGGATATTTCTTTTGTGCTTTCTTAAAAAACTCCTTTAAGTGGAAATAATGACCTTAAATAAGATCCTCAGAGCTGCAGCTGGTTGAAGGCATCTTGCGTTGAAACAGATTATATTTTCCTACGTTTTACAACGTGTAGGATTTTTTTAGTTGTGGAACTTAAAGTGAATTTATAGATCCTTAATCCTCCTTGTACTGAATGAAATCCATACATCATCCCTATAATTGTACCACAGGTATACAGTGTGGACTTTTTTGTTATAGCTTGGTATGCATTGCCTTTATCAGTAAAACTACTTTGAATGAACTATTAAAGATAAATGTGACACACACACGCTGGTTGTACATATCTATGGATTACAATGTTTAATATGAATGTCCACTGAACACTGGTTTGCACACCTTCACACACACACACACACACACACACACACACACAGACACACACACACACACACACACACA
>NW_011336058.1:0-9034 GCF_000735185.1 Notothenia coriiceps
CCACAGATATCACTAAAAAAATACAATTTCCAGTTCTGTGATCCATGCTATGGTTCTCCTTTCAGAATCCACAGAGTTCGGACCAGACAACGGGCTCTGACTTTCGCCATCAGACACAGATGAGTTCATGTCACATTCAACATCAAGACTCCCACCGGCTGCACTAGGAGACACCCCACCACCCTGAGATTCGGACTCTTCATTTACCCTCACGAGGACAGCCTCTGAAGTCGACGAATCTGTAACAGGCTCGGATGAAGCAACTTCAGATGTTTCACTAACGTCTGATCCGTCTCCAACAGGGAGAAAACTAACCAGCATCAACAGGTTCCTGTGGATAACTTTCTCCTGACCACTCACCGTGTCACGGATCCTGAATGTGTGTGTCCCTTTGTTCATGTCCATAACAGTGGAGATAGTAGAGTCCCATCTGCCAGCAAGCTTCTTCTTGCCTCTTTCTCTCCTGTTGGCCATTAACACCCTGTCACCAACGTCAATGGTGGAGCCTTTCACTTTCCTGTTGTACAACTGTGCATGTCTGTGCTGCTCCTTTCCAGCATGAGCTTGAGCGACCTCCATTGCTTCCTTCAGGTCAACGGCAAGATAGGCTACATATTTGTCGTAACTCATCACAGCAGAGTCATGGAAGACTGTACTAAAAAGCACATCAACAGGTAGGCGAGGGACATAAACATGAGGTAGAAAGGCGCATATCCCGTTGTCTCGTGGGCTGTACAGTTGTACATGAATGTTAGGGTCTGCAACCGTCTTGGCCAGTCACTTTTCTCCTCAGGCGGCAATGCACGAATCATACCACCTAGTGTGCAGTTGAAACGTTCCACATTTCCCATTTCCCATGGGGTGGTAGGGGGTTGTGTGTGACTTTCTGATGCCAGACACTCTGAGAAGCTCACTTATGAGATGACTCTCAAAGTTAGCGCCTTGATCACTATGGATCCTCTCGGGAAATCCATACACACAGGATTACCGATCCCACAACACTTTCAAGACTTGTTTAGCTGTTTGGTCCCTACAGGGAAATGCCTGATGCATCTTTGTGAAATGGTCTGTTATTACTAGAACATCAATGGACTTGTTCTTGGAGTCTTCAGCTGACCAAAAGTCTATACAGACTAGTTCCAGCGGCCTTGTAGATGTTATACTCTCCAGAGGGGCTCTCCCATCAGGCTCAGCTGTCTTACTCACTATGCATCTCTGACAATGATGCACATAATCTCTCACTTCTTTGTCCAAACTTGGCCAAAAGAACCTCTGTCGTGTTAAACTAAGAGTTCTGGACTGGGCTTGGTGTCCGGCTCGGTCATGGACCCCTTGCAAAACGATTGTCTTGATTGAATCAGGAACAACATACTGGAAACGTTTGGCTTTCGTCTTGTGGTCTCTCGAAACTCTGTACAAAACACCATCATTGACAACTAATGTGTCCTAGTGTTTGAGGCACTTCATAACAGTAACAGGCTCTCTGAACTTCTCTCTCCTTGAAGGTCTCCGACGCCTCTCCACATAGAACAAGACACAAGAGAGGATTCTATCATCGAGTTGCTTGTCTCTAAGGTCTTTCTCTGTATAGGATGGCAGGGTAAGTGCTGCAACACCTCAACAGCACGGACTCTCGGACCAGCATCGCATTCAATGCGCGACTGCAAAACAGCTGCAACATCTTCCATCACAACAGGCTGAGCCTGCACCTGAGCTGGTGTGCACGTGGACTGAGGACTGCAGCTCCCTTGACGGTGTGAATCGTGACCACAAGATGACTTGAATGCATCTCAGACCAAAACACATGATACTTTAGAAACTTTGTTGCGAAGACCATCGTAAACACCCACAAGTAGTCTGTGATCAACACTCTCTCTGACAAAGGGCACACGGCTAAGAGCATCAGCTACAACATTTTGCGGACCGGGAATATACTTGATGTCAAAATCATAACTGGCCAGCTTGGCCACCCAGCGTTGCTCACAATAGTCCAGTTTTGGCTTTGTCAGGATATGAGTCAGCGGGTTATTGTCCGTCCAAACCGTGAACTTGTGGCCCTTTAGCCAATGACTAAACTTGTCACACACGGACCACTTCAGAGCCAGAAACTCCAACCGGTGCGCTGGATAGTTCTTCTGTGACTGAGAGAGTGACTTGCTGGCGAAAGCAATGGGTCTGGCACGTGTATCACCCTCCTGGACTTGAGACAGAACAGCCCCTAATCCATCCAGGGATGCATCAGTTGACAACAAGAATGGACGGGTGAAGTCAGGGTGAGCCAGGACAGCACTGCAGATTAGTGAAGCCTTTAGGTCGCCAAAAGACTGCTCCTGCTCATGAGTCCAATCAGACTCACACAACCTCCTGCTCGACACTTTGACGTTAGGCCGTTTACTCTTTCTTTTCACACCTTTCAACAGGTCAAACAGCGGCTTGGCAACAGCAGAGAACCTTGGCACGAAATGCTAATAATAATTGACCATCCCAAGGAAAGATCTTATCCTCTTCTGAGACGGTGTCTTGCCATCCAGCTCCATTAGGTCTGCACTCGTCATGTTTGCGATGCTCTTCACCTTAGATGGATCAGTTGAAACACCATTCTCACAAACGATATGGCTGAGAAACTTCACTGTTCTCCGCATGAAGAAGCACTTCTTGGGGGATAGCTTCAAGTTGTGACCGCGTAGCCTGCTAAACACCATCTCCAGGTGATGTAGAGCTGTCTCCTCATCAGGTGCAAACACCAGCAAATCATCCAAGTAGCACAGCAAGCTCAGATAATTCTGGTCACCAAAGATACTGGTCATCATGCGCATGAAGCTGCCAGGACTGTTGCATAGACCTTGTGGCAACCGGTTGTACTCGAACAGGCCCATTGGCGTTGTAAAGGCTGAGTACTTCTTGTCATCCTCGTGAAGGGACATGTTGTAAAAACCCGAGGTCAAATCCATCGTACTGAACAGACAGTTGCCTCCCAATGCTGCCAAAAAATCCCCTTGGTGGGGAAGAGGGTGGGCGTCCTTCAGCGTCCTCTTGTTCAACCACCGAAAATCTGTGCAGATGCGGAGATCCCCATTTTTCTTCCAAACTAGCGCCAAAGGGGAAGCATATTCACTGGTTGATTTCCGGATGATCTCTTTCTCCTCCATCTCATTCGGCACTTGGCATAGTTTTTGGTACTGACCAGGGGGCACTCTCCTGTATGGGAGCCTGAACGGTCTGTTGTCTGACAGGTGAATGCGGTGAACGAAAGCCTTCGCCTCACCACAGTCCAGATTATGACGTGAAAATATGTCCTCATACTGTAGAACAAGGTCAGCCATCTTTCCAACACAATCCGCCGACACTTCACACGAGTCAATATCAACATTACTGAGCCCAATCGACTTGAGTCGATCTTTGGCTGAATCTGTATCAGCAGCAGGCACACTTTTCTGCGTGTGACAGGACAGGTGAATATCCGAGCTCTCAGCAACATCCATGTCTTCGAGTGCAACACAGGAGAATAAATCAGCCAATTTAGCATTACGCCTCAGCAGAATAGACTTGGTTGTTGTGTTGACAAGCTTCAGTGGAACCCATCTATCTCCCCAAAGCGCGGTAACAAGCCTTGCAACCATGATGCCTCTGGGAATAGAGCGGGACGATGTCGGCTCTGTCATGACAGTACTGCCAGGTGAAATGACTGTGTTTTTGGGTAGTTTTCCCCATATGAGATACTCACGACCAGGTTCAAGACAAGTGGCTGAGTTACATCTGACTGTCCCAACCTTGAAGGGAACCTCCTCTCCTTTCCAGGGGTCCAAGCCTGACAGCATGGACAGGAAACGTTCAGTCTCTGGGTCAACAGTTGGACAAAGACCAGACACAGTCTTCCAATAGGACTCACACAGCTTAGATTGACGCAGAACGTGTTTTATGACATTTGTTCCTAATATCAACTCATCGTGCTGCCCTGGGACTACAAGTGTGGGAACCAGAATTTTACAGCCATACACTTCCATTTCCACATCAAACGCACATTTAGGCTTAACACGTAGTCCGCCACATCCAATGAGAACCACATCTACATCAATGCGTTTTTGGTCAGTTATTACTCCAGCTTCTCTCAGTCTCACTTCAGCATTTTCACTAATGCCGTAGGCCATCGAACCACTATCCAACAGGCCACCAATCACAGTGTCATTCATCATAACAGGTGTGTAGAAAAGACTGTCACTATTATCAACCCTCTGGATATTCTGATAGACAACAACAGAGCCATCACAAGAGTCTTTTACTGAATTGTAAACAGTCTCAGCATCTGACATATCATCAGTGTGGGAGCTAGTGACATGACCTGTACTTCCTCCCTCAGAATACAGGTCCGCTAGTTTCCCTGAAACTGGGAGCCTTTTGTGGGGCGGTTTGGTGTGGTGTGGCCAGGAGCAAAACAGCCAAAGCATAGTCTTTCAGACATACAATGTGAAGTGGTTGTGTGGCTAGCATCATTACAGACCTTGCAGGCAGGCTCTCTGGAACGTTTGCCACTTGAGCTGGGGTGAAACCTCCCACCTTGGGTCGGACGGGCTGTATCATGCTGCTGTACTTTGACCATCATTCCCTGAAAAATGTCCACCATCCTAGAGAGCAGCTTCTCCTCTGACTGTTGGAGATTTTGTGCCAGAGTTGGCACAGGAGCATAACATGCAGCAGAGCGGGGCTCGGACACAGCTGGTACGGGAGATGAGGAAGGGGAAGGGGAGTGAAACATATGCGGCTGAGATTGGGGAGAGAGGGACATAGGGCTCGGAGCCTGGCATTGCTCAGGTACTGCTGGGATTTCCATTAGTGAACTGAGCTGCTCGGAGGTGACAGTGTGACTTTTTAACTGACCGACATTAGCAGTCCTGCCGTTAGCTCTTATCTCCCTCTGATAATCATCAATCCTCAGCTGTACATCACGCAAAGTCCATTCGTGGATTGGTTTGCACTTTAAAACACAGGCAAGTTCTGGATCAGGGCAGTACTTAACAAACATGAGAGCCACCTCATTGTTCATGTCCTCTGTCTGCTTTCCTTGTCTGCGCAGGCCCTCAATGGCTAGGTCAGTGGTTCTGTTCACTCTTATCCAGTAATCTACTGGGCTCTCTCTGTGCTTAGGCATTGTGGCATAAAAGTCTGCAAGGGGAAGGCATGAGGAAACATCACTGAAATACTGAAGAAGAATGTCATATATCAGTTCTGGTCTATTCTTTACATCAAGCGCTGCATTACTGCGCAGGGAAATCTTCACAATGTCTCTGGCCTTGCCCATCAGATGACTAATTATTTCCTCAGACAGGTCCTGCACCGGAACACCTTGTTTTCTGATGTAGATCTTAATAACATCAATCCAGTCGTGGACTGAGAGTTTGTCAGTACTGTCACCTTTGAATTTCTGTAACTCTCTGTCAGGTTTAACATGTACTGTCACATGTGGGATGTCATGTCTGGTAGTCTCACATTGTGTATTGTTATTCACAGAAGCAGCATTACAATCAGTATTCATGTTTACAACACCAGCTGACATCAGCTTTGCTACAATAGATTCACCGATTTGTGCTCCTAACTGTCCTACCATGTCTGTTAAATGATGAATGGCTTCTACATCACTACCAGGGGTGGAAGTATATGGACCCTCCCTTACAGACACTCTAGCAGGGGTATAACCAGGGCTCTGACCCAACCCAGTGTCAGCATAACCATCCGGTTTAGCTGTTGAATGTCCCACTTCCCTACTACTAGCAAGGTCACTAAGCCAAGCACCACTTCCTTTTGGCAAAATAGGACTTGAAAATGAATTTTCCATGTTCACTGTCGAGACTGTTGATCATAAAATGTACTAGCGTTGTAAATGGACTGTACTTATATAGCGCTTTATCCAGTCTTTAAGACCCCTCAAAGCGCTTTACATACTACATGTCATTCACCCATTCACACCCATTCATACAGAGCAGTGTACCTTACTCTAGGACCTAACATTCACACACATTCACACACCGTTGGCCATGCCATCGGGAGCAACTCAGGGTTAAGTATCTTGCCCAAGGATACATCGACATGTTGACTGCAGGGGCTGGGATCGAACCCACAACCTTCTGGTTGAAAGACGACCGCACTCCCTCGCAGCCACAGTCCGCCCCGTTGTGTTTTACACTTCTTTAAATAAAATCGAATTAAGCATACATGGAAAGACAGCTGCGTAATTGAACTAAGACGGCAATGTAAACATGAACACCTACACCACATTCCTTCCCACACTAACACTACAGTAAACCTTGAGGTTGAAGAATCCAGGATATCTCACGCATCCGGCGGCGATGAGCCTCAAGCTGATCTGACGATCCGAGAGGGTCACGGCACCCGTGTAACCGGGTCCACAACCGTAAGCGACTGTATCGATCAGGAAACACAGCGACGCATCTAGGTCTTTTTCTGGCGTTTATTCCCTGAGAACAAAAACACAATATTCTCCCTTAAACATCCTAACGCGCACATCCTCCCGCAGGCCTCACTTCCATGTCATCTTTAGTATTTATAGATAAGAAATGAACAAGAAAATCTTATCAACGTAATCACACCAAAAATACAACACACAAAACCTACCTTGAGAACAAGACACATATCCCTCCTTAAATTCCACGCTGCACATCTTTACACAAAGAAAAGAAAGGAAGGGTTAACAGTACCAAAGAAAATGACGCAGATCCGCGTCTAATTCCCTCCCAAACCACACCACAGATATCACTAAAAATAAAAATTTCCTACTCTGTTCCTCACCGGTGAAAACCAAACAAAAAAGCGGCGTCAACAAGGCACCCCAAATGTAACACTCAACAACACACATCCACTTCCGATCCAAGCGGCCAACACACCGTCCATCACACAAAACCCCGAGAACTGATTTTTGAACCCTCTCCCAGGCAGCAGCTTACCCCTCCGCAGCACTGCACTTCAACTTTGTGAGGGGAAAGCGGAAATGACCATACAGGAAATACGAAAAAGATGTGGCCAGACCGGCGAAAGTGTTCCCCCAACGACCAAGAAACTAAACTCAAATAACATCAAAAGTAAACATCTCATGACAAATAAAATTCAGCCACAAACGCCATTTTGGTTACAATATGGGCATCTGTTAATCGCTGTTATATAGTGACGCCTGTTGGCGCTTTACGTAAAACTGCGTGCTGCCAAAGGCTGTCTTCTTGGAGCTAAACGCTCCGAGAAAAGCTCGAACGTCATGACGACAACAGTATTCCAGGCAACCCGAGGGCCATGGGCATAATGTCCTCCGCCAAAAAACTTGGGAAAGAGTTTTTTTTTAAGAGCGGAATTTGAGGACTTTTTGCGCTCGCATACAGGTCTGGACCGCAAGGGATGGCGGTGCAGGCAGCCACAACTGAGACGGCTTTTTATGGGAAACGAGTGCCGGCCTTAAGTATATATTTCAGGGCTGTAAGCGATACAACTAATCTTCACGATACGATACTATCACACGATATTGAGCCTCGACGATACGACTATATCATCCGACGATATTCCAGCCACGTACGCGATTCGACGTACGATTGCGATTAACACTTGACATCCATTTCCTTGCTGAAAGATTTTCTTTACAAGGCGACCAGTGTCGAATCTTTGGTGACCATCTTTGTTGAGTGTTTCCATTTGACTTGGAATTGCAAATTTAATTTCAACTTGAAGAAACTGAAAGATCAATTTACATAATATGCGCTTTCCTGACTAGACAAGGCAGAAGTCCTACAGAAAATTGGGCCAAATGCCTGGACAAAATGAAACTCAAACGATGTGGTGACGAAACTTTGTTTTCATTTATGAAACAGTTGCCCAACTGTTAGCTTACAGCTTCTGAAAGCCGTAAATGAAAAGTGCCAAGTTATGTCCCAATGGCACCAACGGGGAAATAACAAAGGTGGCAAGCAGGTGGCTGTTCTCGTTGAAAAACAGCATTCTTTTACAGCATTTTTTTTAGCTTAACACAGAATATCGAAGGTAGGCCAATAATTTCCAAGTCACGTAAGAAGCAATATTTCTAATGTAATGGGTTACCCGGCCAATTAAATTCAAGCTCCAAAGGCCGCTCCCATTTAACCGCCGCCGAACACCTACACGAAAGGCTCCTCTCTAAATTACACTGCACATCTACATTGTCCCTTCCAGACTTTTTCTGTTTGAGGAATATCAATCTGATCACGTGGTCTCCGGGGAGAAGTGCACTTGCTCTTGAGCAGTGACCGATGGCCCAAATTTCCCAAGACCGCCCCTACACCCTATCCGCCGTTTAGCCGCGTAAAAGACGCGGGGAAAAGGGTCCGCGCCTTACGAGTCGGGTGGAGGCGGTTGGTGGAGGTGGGAGTGGGCTATCAAGCCCTCAAACAGCGGGTTTCCCTGCAGAGCGTTGCTCGAACCTTGAGACCGGATTCTTCCTTACCTCTGGGACCGGGGTCGGCGCTGTGTGTGGTCCGCTTTGGCTTGTCAAGCTGTTAGGCAAGCTGTAGTTTCACGCAAACATCCACTGGAGGAACCCACCTTCCGATTGTTTTTTAACCCAACTCTCCAATGAGTAAACTATCATATCGCTTTTTCAACTTAGGAAATCATACCCTGTGCTTTGTTCCTACGAAAAAGGTTAATGGTGTCTCTTTTAAATATAAAGTCATGCTGTTATTATTATTACACGACGTCTTTGGGCAAAACCTAGAAGCTTCAATAAACATCAGGTTTTTTTCAAAACTACCAAGAGGCTTTTTGAAACAGCAAACTGAAACGAATGTTAGGAGTTTTTTATTTGAGGTTTATCTAATTTAAACTTTTTGTCTAAGAAGATTGGCTGATTTTTTTTGAAACCGTTTTTTTTGGTTTACATACGGCATCCTTCCCCTGTTTTCCTGCCGGAAGACAGAGGCGGAGGTCGCCCGTCCCAAAAGCTTGACTGCTCGGTATTTCTTACTCTCGATCTGATAGGGGAGGGAGCCGCGTCGTTTTCGAGCTT
>NW_011336058.1:9079-15722 GCF_000735185.1 Notothenia coriiceps
CGACTACTGCAATAGCATCCTCTATGGCATACCATCCAACCTCCGCAATAAACTCCAACATATCCAGAACTCTGCTGCCCGCCTCCTCACCCTCACCCGCTCCCGAGACCACATCACTCCCGTCCTCCAGAACCTCCACTGGCTCCCCGTCCGTCAAATAATCAACTTCAAAGTCCTGCTCAAAACGCACAAAGCCCTCATCAATCAGCCAACCTCCTATCCATCCCCACCCACATCAATCACAGGACCTGGGGGGACAGAGCCTTCTCCGTTGCTGCCCCTCCCTCTGGAACTCACTCCCACAACCCATCAGAGACTGCACTGACCTCAACACCTTAAAAAAACTCACAAAAACTCCCCTCTTCAATCTGGCTTTTAATGTGTGATTGTTCTTGTATTGCTTGATTTTAATACGAATTTAACTATATTTATTTGTTGTTCTTTTATTTTCACTATCTTTGTAAAGCGACTTTGAGGACCTGTAAAAGCGCTAACAAAATAAATCTATTATTATTATTATAAGTCAAAGAAATACATTGTGCTGTATTGAAAAATACTTGAAATGTGCGGTTGAGACGTGCAAGGACAATTTTTACTCAGGTTATAAATCAAGTGAGTAGTAGGGCTTTTTAATATCTTTTGCGCATAGAGAAATGAAACAATTATTCCAGAGAATGACTCATACATTAAAGATGCGGATAACTTCGACTACAGTCTTACAGAATTACTGAGTTTTTCCTGCAAATGTATAACTTTATAATCTGAGTTTTTCTTTTAAATGTAATTTTTCCGTTGTCGATTTATGTCTACAAATTATTGCCAGAATATAACCCCCCTCCCCGGACTCAGATGTGTTTATTTACATACACTGGCCCAAATCAGCTGTATTCAAGGCCTCATTATGACTTTTTGAAAATGTAATGATATATTTTTACACAGAACATTTTCTTTGGTAGGTTTGGACCCTCATCCCTAACATTAAAAGTTCATCAGAATATTTTGATAGCAACCAAAACCTATTTTATTGTTGACATGAGTGAAAAAGATCGCTGTTGTGACATCCCACCCTGTGCTTCCATCGACAGGTGAAGGTGCAGGGCAAGGACGTCACCTTCGCTCTTAAAGTCATCAAGAAGAAGCACGTGGTGGACAACAGGCAGCAGGAGCACATCCACTCGGAGAGGAAGATCCTCGCCGAGGCTCGCTCGCCCTTCGTCGTCAAGTCAGTCCCCTCGCTCAGCCTCCGAACACATTTCCATTCTTTATCCCACAGGATAAAGCTTTTCCCCATTAGTCGGGAAAGCAGTGCCCCGCTTATTAGTTTTTGATGAGATCACAGTGTAGGCTTCGAACAGATTACATCCTCTCCACGGGGTAGAATGGCAGGGGATATTAAGATGTCCGCTTTGAAAATGTAGTTATTTCTCATGAAATATTGCAGCAGTAGCTTTTCCTTGCCTTTTGTGAGATTACAATGATCCAATTTTACTGTACGCAGTGGAACAGACATAGATATTAAAGCAATTTTTTAGCTTCTGAAAGGCTACTGCTTTTGAACTCCTCTTCATACACTCAATGTATTTATTTCACAAAAAAATATGTTTTAACTATTATCTCTTAGGTTGTTTGAGCAATTTACTCAATTTACCACGAGGGTCAATTCATGTTGACACTTTTACAATAACAATAATTTGAGCAGTCATTGCTTCTATTATACTTTCTGAAGTGATGTTTTTTGTAGCTAAAAACACGCAGACGTGCCTTATTTCATTTAGGACAAAAAATGTATCTGATGCACATGGTGCATTGGTGTCACTCATCGGATGGTCACCGTTCCCAAATTGGAAATTCATTCTTCTGACTTTGGTCTGTTATGGACGCAACAAATACTTTATTTTGTAATGTATTGCTCAGGGCATTTAAAGAACTTTAGGTTGTGTTCACGTTAATATCCCTAGCACAAACCTTTTCCAAAAAAAAGAAAAAAAAACTAACTCCCTAACCCCATTTATATAAGTGATACATAAATGCATTTATAATGTTAATTGCTAAAAAGAAAATTCATTAAAAACCCCAAAACATACTATAATGAATTGAAATATTGAAAACTGGAGCTGTATTCAATCATTTAGGCATCTTGCTTTCTGTTAATGATCATTAGCTCTTTCTGCATTTTACCAAATGAAGGCTAATGTGGACTATTTAGGCAAATTATTATATAATGTAACCGCTCTCTTCTAATGTTATAATTACATTTAACGGGAAATAATTAGAGACACTTTCCGACAATTCTCTAAGCGGTTCTCGTTTTAGACAGAGGGTGAAATGAGGTGCAGTATGAGAAAAATAAAGCATGGTTTGAACTTTAAAGCATTAAAAACACATCACAGTAGAGGCACACAATACAATTATGAACCTGAAAAAGAGCATAATATGTCCTCTTTACCTTTTCCTTGCATCTCTCCCTCTAGACTTTACCGCACATTTAAGGATGACAAGTACGTGTACATGCTGCTGGAGGCCTGTCTGGGTGGAGAAATTTGGAGTCTGCTCAGAGACAGGTAGGAGAAAGTAACACTTACAAAATTCCCACATTTTACTGAAAAAACATCATTTTATTTCTGACTCGTTGCATGAAGCAAAGGTATTACTTTAAGGTTAGCATAATGAGACACCCTTTCCTGGAAAAGCAGGTCCAGCGGTCGTAACTCACTGAACACGGGCAGCCTGTGTTCAGGTGCATTTGTGTAATAAGACCACTTCTGCTTCTCTGCCTCCTTAACAGTGGGGGATCTGACCCTGCCTGTCAGCAAAAAAGTTCAAATGTGTCTTTCTTGTGTTTAGAGGGAGCTTTGATGAGACCACTGCTAAATTCTGCGTTGGTTGCGTCACAGAAGCTTTCGATTACCTCCATCGCAAAGGTGTTCTCTACAGAGACTTGAAGCCTGAGAATCTCATGCTGGATACTGAGGGATACATCAAACTGGTGAGTCTGAAATGAATACTTCACCCACAAAATGATCATGTTTATATCAAATACTCTACTACCCTATGTTATCATCAATTTTTAGGAACTTTCTTTTTACCTCATCAAAAAAAAAGATACCCCCTCTGGCGCGTATTTGGGATTTTAGCCTTTGTAGATCATTTACATGCAGGAAAACCTATATAACACACCACAGGAAAGGGAAAACCCCATCATTTCATTTCATCAAGGCTTTTCTCTGTTTCTGATTCTTTAACCATGTTGAATAACTTTCATCATTTGACATGTTTCCTTTTGAGTTAAAAATACAGTAGTGTAATATTCTGTTAAAGGCTGTGATTTTTCTCAAAAATGTATGTAGGATCCTTATAAAGTTTGTTAGGAACCCTGCTTAGCTCACTCTGGAGAGGGAACTTTGGAATTGTAGCATTTGCAGACCATTAACATGAACATATATAAACCTATATAACACAATATAAGAAAGGGTAAACCCCATGATGCCTAATTTACTTAGAGTTAACTGCTCAACTCTTCCTACCCAGGTTGACTTTGGTTTTGCAAAGAAGATAAGATGTGGCCAAAAGACGTGGACCTTCTGCGGAACACCGGAATACGTGGCCCCTGAGATCATCCTCAACAAGGGCCACAACTTCAGTGTGGACTTTTGGTCTCTGGGCATCCTGGTGTTTGAGCTCCTCACTGGCAGGTCAGTCATCTGTGCTTCCAGTCTTTATCAAGGCTGTGTCATAGTCAAGCATCATATAATCGGCCTTCTTCTTGATATCAATTCAATCTCCTTCCTGGTTTGCAGTGCTAATCAGTTGCTGATTTGAACAGAGTGCTGCTGAAAAGCTTCCGTCTAACAGACCTCAGCTCAATCAAAGAAATGAAATCTCTGCCTTTGTCCTCCTACTCTTTACAGTCCTCCGTTCTCAGGGAGCGACCAGATGATGACATACACTTTCATCCTGAAAGGCATTGAGAAGATGGACTTCCCCAAAAAGATCACCAAGAGACCCGATGACCTCATACGCAAGCTGTGCAGGTACAACATCACATGGGCAAAAACAAAGTTAGACTCCTCCAGTTTACCACTGATGCCACATGCACATATTTAAGAAAAGAAGCTGATGGAGTATAGGTATTACAGAAACATGTTTAGTAAGTGCATTTAAGAAAATGTTTGTTTTAGTAGAGGAATGTATATAATAAAGAACTGCACTGACTTCAGGTTGAGGTAAAGGTTAGGGTTAGGCCAAAGACCCTTTAATGATTTCTAGAAAACTGACAAAAATGTCAGCAGCACCATTGTTAGGTCTGTATGGCAATGGAAAGAGGGCTATCATAACATTGTTAAGTTGATATAAGATAGGAAGTATGAAAGGATAAGACACAGCCATGACTTTAGGAATCACTTCTGCAATAGGAATATTGTTTAGTTATTTTGAACTATAGTGTCACGGTTTGTGAAACAAGCAGGACCCAAATGCAGATATAAACTGAAAATTCCTTTATTTCAAGGCTATGATATATATATACATACAATGACAAAACAGAACACTCACCGCAGAACTAGTCATGGAACAAGACGAACCGACCAAGACAGACAGACAACCCAGAACTTAAATACACACAAGACTCAATCACACAACAAGACACAGGTGAGGAGGGAGGAGAAAACACAGGGGCCCAGGTGAACATAATCAGACAATTAGACACACCAGGGAAACTAATCATGCTTGGCCTTGTTATTTACCCCGGGTCGTCTAGGCAATCTCAGCTTAATAATGTAAAAACGAAAAAAAACCGATTGCGAGCCTATCACCTTCTCCCGTGGGCCTAAGTCGTCGTCCCCGACACAACAGCCTCCGCCGTCTACCGATCTCTCTTTGGTCCATACCACTTCAAGTAATGGACCGACCTAAAGTTTCTAGGAGGGACACAACACTAAGGCCCGGACGATCGGGGTCCGAACCGATCAGGGCCGGAGGGTTAGGGTTGGACCGGTAATGCGGAGGCACCCAAGGCAGACGTCAAGTTGGGTACGAAGACGGGGTCCAAGGACGAGGGACAGGTCCTCCAAGTAAAACCTTGAGCAGACCGAATACCTCAGGTGCCAACATAAGTCCGGACGATTCTCCTCCTCAAGCGTTCCGGGTTCGATCGTCTGAGTTCGGGTTCTCGGTACAAAGGCCGAGGTCTTGGCCTGTGAATGTCGGTACAAAGGCCGAGGTCTTAGCCTGAATGTCGGTAACAAAGGCCAGGTCTTGGCCTGGAATGTCGGTACAACGGCCGAGGTCTTGGCCTGGAATGTCGGTACAAAAGGCCAGTCAACGGCCGGGTGGTGTCAGTACAAAAGGCCGAGGTCTTGGCCTGGAATGTCGGTACAAAGGCCGAGTCTTTGGCCTTGGAATGTCGGTACAAAAGGCCCCAGGTCTTGGCCTGGAATGTCGGTACAGGGCCGGAAGTCACGCCGAGGTCATTGGTACCAGGGTTGAGTCGTGGAGCAGAAGGACAACCGACAGCAGGCTGCGGTCGATGGGGTACAGGACAAGTCGTATGGCCGCTGAGGTCGTGGAGCAGAGGCCTAACGCAGGCAGGCTCGGTCGAGGGGGCACAGAACAGCCGTATGGCCGGCTGAGGGTCGTGGAGCAGAGGACAACCGACAGGCGGCTGCCGGTCCGAGGGGCCCAAGATAACCGCTTGGTTGGGTGAGTTCCAGCAACCTCCAGGGCGGTCTGATGGGGCGACGGCTCCCAGGACGGTTGGGTACAGGAACGGCAACCCTCCAGGGCGGTCTGAGGTACAGAACAGTGCACCTCCAGGGCGTCTGACGAGAAAGACGGCTCACAGAAGGTTGGGGTACAGGACCGCATACCTCCAGGGCGTTCTGATGAGAAGACGGCTCCCAGGACGGTTGAGGTACAGAACAGTTCAACCTCCAGGGCGTCGTGACGAGAAGACGGCTCCCAGGACGGTTGGGGTCAGGACACAACCTCTTCAGGCGTCATGATGAGAAGTCGTGTCCATCCTCTTTCAGAGGAACGGTTGAGGTATAAGAACAGTGCGACTTTCTGGGCGTCTGACGAGAAAGACGGCTCACAGGCACGTAGCTTGGTTACAGGTACACGGCAAACTTCCAAGGCGTATTACTCTGGATGAGAAGACGGCCCCAGGATGTGAGGTCAGGACAGCGCAACCTAAGGCGGCTGACGAGACGACTACGTGCCCGTAGGACGGCTAGGACACAGCGATAAGGTACACATATACGGCTGTGGCCGAGGACGACGGCCAGGAATTGGCCTCGACAGACCAGAAGTGGGGGAGGAGCCTGGAGACGGAACAGGGTCGGCTGGCTCTAAGGGAGGTACTACTGAGACCAGCACGTGTGCCCGGCAGACTAGCTAAGGTGGACGATTTGAGACGGAACCACGCAGGTGTCTTGGGCAGGCAGGTCTGGGGGAGGTGGCGTGGGTCCACTGAAGACAGATATCCGTCTAGACCTTAGGACTAGAGTACTACCTATGACTCCCTATGTAGTTGCCACTCGAGTACTAATGCAGTGCAAGTATTATTACTAGTTCCAAATATAGAATATGACGATGAATGGAGTACAATTAGTAGACAATAACAGTCCAGGAAAAGGGACACAAAAAT
>NW_011336058.1:15767-42447 GCF_000735185.1 Notothenia coriiceps
GTGTCATTCTTATTCCTTGGTCATATTTGACCACCTTACTGGTACACTGAACTCGATAAGTGTGACGACGCGTCTAGAACATTAAACACCAGCTTAGCCCTTCCGGTCTCGTCCCCAGAACAACTTGTATTTGTTCCGGTGATACGTTATATTCATACGACAGGGGAAGTAATTTTTACTCCTGTGTTACTCCCGACTGAGTCAACGTCTCGACCGCGTTGTTATCAACGATACTAAAGACCTCTCCAGGTGTGTTCAGTATTGTCGACATTCGAGGGAATGGCAGAAATAACTTCCTCACCACACCCAGTCACGGTCCTAGCGTCATGACACCGCTTGTTGGATAGTACTCAAAAGTTGGACACCAAAATCTCACTACGAAACACCAACTTTTTCTAACTGAGGTGACTGTACACTGTCAATCTAGTCCCTTCAGAGTGTGATATTACTTAGATCTTTTTATTTGTTCGAACACGGGCCTAGAGTAGAGTCGACTTGTGAATTTGAAGGTCAGGAATCGAACAGAGAGAACGAGACACAGAATCTGGTCTATTGTAAGCGGCCGGGCTGTAGCCGTCATTACCCTCAGCCGACCTGCTACTCACATCCCATGCGGGATAAGCCTCACCACACGCGGCGGTGGCAGCCCAGAAAGGAACGAGGGCGGGACCCTTTGCGGCAAAAAAGGGAACGGGCTAAGAGTTGGTACAACTTATAGCCCGCCAGCCCTTATTTGTGGTGGCCTTCCGAAGGGCGCTGTTTTCCCTTATTGCTGACCTTAACCGGACAAAAAGTTGGAATCGCCCTTACGGGTTCACGTTACCTTCTTTCGGCATTTCCCTTAAACTCCTCCATTTTGTATTTACTAATTTGTGTCGCAACGCTTCAGATTCCCCGGCGGATCGAGGGGGTTCAAAATGGAGGGGCTAGCGGGAACGGAGCACAAGCTATTTATAACAAAAAGGTTACCGCTCTTCAACCTTACCTTTCTTTTTTTGGCGACCAGGGACAAAAAGAAAGAAGAGCAGAAGGCCAAACAAAGGGAGAAAAACTTTTACTTATAATTTGTGTCCAATCAGGCTCCAACTCCCCTACCCCCCCGCCCCTACCCGGTTAAGGGGGAAAATCAATAAGTCTTACTCCAGGGTTTTGGGGTAGGGGGGGAATACTTGGGCCGGTAGGAAGGTAGGGGGGACAATAAACTTAGTTAAATTACACCGTTAAGAACGGTTTACCCAAAAATTTAAAAGGGGGTGTAACGATAGGTAAAATTATACAACGGTGCACAGTGTGCCCGGGGAGAGACAGGGTGTTAAAAAAAATCGGGCGATTTTTAACTTGACAAGAAACTGCTTCCCCGAAGCACCGGGGTGAAGGTTGCCTAGTGGGCTTTTAACTTAACAAAGGTTCAAGTCAAGGTCGCAGCTTTTGCACGTCGGCCCGTCGTGGGGGACACGGTTTCGAGTTACCCCCGGTTTCTCGCTTGTTTCCGGGGTTCGGAACTGGGACCTTTTTCCCTGAAAGAGCCGGAATTCCCCTTTGGTTTTTTTCATGAGTGACTTTCCCATTTCCAACGGGGTTCTATGAAAACTATAGCAGGTGGGGTTCTTACACCAAAATTTAGGACCTCGTCGTTTCCGCTATTGGTCTCAATATCAAAAAACCCCTGAATGCCCAAAGAAAAAAAAAGACCCAAATTGATCGGATTTGCGGTCCCGTCGGGAATCCATGAGCGGGGAAACCGGGATATTCATTTCTGTTGCAGGGGCCCAAAATCTGAAAAAGCGGAATATAAAGTGTTTAAATTTACCAGTTCTAAAAAACTTAAAAGGAAAAGGTGTACCTTATTTGTAGAGGCGTCCCAAAGGGGTCTGTTCGAGAAACAATGACCGAATCCGGGGGCGGCCCGTATCGTTTGGTGGTGGAATTGGCGTGATCGCCTGTGTACCAACGGTCCAGCCCCTATTTTTAATTTACATTTAAAATCCTTACTCCCCGGTCTTCGGGGTCGGGGATTTCCAACATGTTCGTCTCTGCTGTCCCGGTCTTCCTTTGTGGTCCCCCTCCTTCTGTTTCCACCCAAAGGGCAACCCTTTTTTGGCCAAGGGACCTTTGCGGGGCCAAACCCTTTTTGCAAGGTCAAATTCCCTACCAATCTATCAAGGGCGCGTTCAAAACCCCCCTTAAGGAAGGTCATTTACCTTTTGACCAAAGGGGCTTTTCTGGGTAAACTTCAATTCCAAAGGGGGACCTCCCCGTAGGACAATCCGAACTAACAAAAAAACACATAGTTAAATGAGGCAACTAGACGATAGCGTGGATCAACCCTAAATCGAATTACCCATTTGCTTTCGGGGGAGCCTTATTTTTCAGTAATATGTCACACGCACGCTCTGTTGACTGGCGCAGCAGGGCGGATGCGATCAATTGCTATAAAAACATTGCTATTTTTAATTTATTTATGAAAAGCCATGGATACCTTTCATTCCACTCACTCCATCTTTTCTGTGTCCAGTTAAAAGGCAGGTCATGGGCATCGTCAGGTTCGCTAGTGCAGGTGGCGCCGGCGGCTGTGGCCGTTGTTGAAGCCTCGGCTCCGCAACGGCCGGCCTCTCCCTCGGTGTGGAGCTGTCAAACTCAACCGCTTACAGCCGGCCAACTAAAAGTTGTTCCGTTCACGTTGTCATTTTTAGAGACTCCTTCGCTTCTTTGCTTGTGAATCCAAAAGCTGCGAGGCTTGGCTGTTTTCGTTTCGCCATATTTTTTATTACAAAGCCAGAGTTAAAAAAATATCAATATGAACATTTCAAATACTGCACCGTCATCAAGAATGCAGCGCAGCCACGTACTGATGGCAACACCCAGAAATATTCACAAATTTAAAACAAATATTCAGAAACTGTAATGAACAATGGCTATTATTTATTTCAAGAACTTTTATTTACAGAAACTCAACATTTCTAATCTGTGTGACACAAATATGCATAATTTTTTTTGGGCTCCCCCTATTTATCTAAAAGTCGGCCTTCAGGGGAGCTCCCCCCCTCTTTAGGGGAGCCAAGCTCCCCCTTGCTCCCCCCCATTTCGAACAGTGTAGACAGGTATTATCTGTGTGTTAGAGTTTTACTCGCTACAGGGTGTACTTTGAGGGTTTGTGACTCTGCAGACCGTTTACATGCATAACAACCTTCATAACACACAAGGGGACGGGTCGGGTAATAACCGGAAAAGCATGACATGGGACCTTTAAAATATGAAACATATATGCTTTATCTTGGCTGTAGTTTCAAAGTGCGCAGAGTTATTGGTTACAGCTTTAGCTTTGCTAAGCTAGCCTGCAGGCTACGTTAGCTTCATCTCATACTGATTTGGAAGGAGTACGTCTTGGAACAGATCATGGTAGCCTACCACGGCACAGTATTTTGTTTTCACATTCCTTAATCAATCTACGCCCATAGGAAAATCTTATTCAGATACCTCAAATATATTGATTTCAGATTCAGTTTATTTCTCTCCAGATGTGGTATAGGGGAAATCTGTGATGCAGCTTGCGAAGTTCTTATTTCTTACAGCGGAGTGAATTTGTGATTACAGATGCAGTTTGTTTATGGCTTGAGAGGAATGTAGGTGTGTGGGGAAGAGATATATGTGCAGATGACACTGCAAAAAAGGCAAGCAGCTCGAGAACAAACACTTTGTGGATAAGAGATTCTACTCAAATACATAGACAGCATCTAAGCAGAAGGAATTACTTTCCCATGATGAAACATTTGTGCGAAGAAGCAACAAGAGCTCCTTGTTCCAACAGTGTTATGCTCACAGTCTCTCCACGGCCCAAACTAGAAACCCATAAAAACATGAACACCTTTCCCACTTAAGTTATAGAGTGTGAGCAACCAGTGGCAGACCTGAAGAAATATTTACCTTTTTCAATGCTGAGTCAACTCTGTGGTTCCCAGCTTCTTAGTGTTGATGATGTGAGGAGAAGCAGCAAAGAGGTCAAACTCGAGTTTAAGCTTAAAAATACGGGTATAGTTGATTTACTGTAAACCTTCAACACATTGAGGCTTACAGTAAATCAACTGTGTACCACGTGTCTTTGTATATACTGTATACTGTAAAGCACAAGCATAAAAAATACACAATTTATACAATCCGAGCTACTTGTTCCTTTATGTAAAAACTGGGTGAGTGAGTTTTGTAAATATCGCATATATGTATACATTCACTGGTGAATGTGTGTGTACAGTATGTACAGTGTGTTATAATGTCTGTATGGATGCCTGACGTTTCTGGGTAAGCTGTGGCCTTAAGATAATGAAAACCTACTTCAGGAAAGTTTGTTAATATTTCAGATTAAGTTCGTTTTTTTTATTTGACTTTCTTTGGTCTTAAGTGGTCATTTAAATGTTATTTTATGCCACAACAGATTATCGTTTTTTTTTTAAGTGTAATACCAATAGTTGCAGATCTTTTCTCACTGAGGACATTTTGACTTGTCAAACAAAGAGGTTTGTAATGACATTAATAATTGTTGCAGTTCAAGGCCTGACAATCAAATTATATTTGTATTCAGATCACCTAAATAATCATGACGTCATGTTAATGTAAGCAAATGTATGTTTGGCAGAAAGTTATGTTATGTTTTGTTTTGCAATAGCCAAACCGAATGTCATTTTTATAATGTGAAAGTTCTATTTAGGGTGTTAGAATGAAGCTCCGTATGTCTTATCACTTAAAACACCACGGTTAATAATAAATAAATATTTAATGGAAATAACTAATCAGTGCGTGTCAGTCTTTGTGTGGTTCGAGTGCGAGAGAAATAATAAAACATTTTGGTTTCTTTGCGATAGAACCAACAAATATGGGTTGAAGCAGAATATTTAGTTAGACAGTATCTTTCAATACATTTCCACTTGACAGTTATTGGAAAACTTTGTATCACACGAGTTGTGAACAATCCTCTCGCAGACACCACTGGAATCTAGTTCTGCAACCATTGTATAGGCTTATATTTATCTGCAGGAATACAAGACGCAAACACAATGAATTGACTAAAAAACAATACAAATCCCTGCAACATCAACATGCTGATATGGATATCGAACGCAAATAAGTGAAGGTTCAAAGCTGTTCGGTACAGCCCTAATGTCATCAATACATTTTTTCTAATGGTAATTTCCAGTGCTAGCTTTAGCAAAAAATGATGTACACATTTTGAAACCTTCCCACAAAGCTCTGAATCTACAACCGGTGAAACAGCCAAAACTAAAGTGGTGGACGAACACGTCCTCTCAATTGTTTTTGAAAATGAAAAAAAAAAAACTTCTGTGTCCCAAAAATGGCGGATGCTAACAAGTTTCTAAATAAGAATACAAAACATTGTCAATCAGAACATGAGTTAGCCTTTAGTTTAGCGCTGGTGACACGCAGTCATGTGACCCTGATGTAGTTATTTGATAGTATTGTTAGCATTTTAATACTGGTGAATGCATTTAGGCTTCAAAAATCTTAAAAGTGGTGTTGATGTCTTGATATGTCACTGCACCACTATATGGGGAACTCATGTCTGACTTTATTTTGAAAATAAATGAGGTTTTTGGGTAGCAATTCAATGGTATAAGGCTAGCCAAGGCCATTATTGAGCACGCTCCTTAATGTTGCTAGTGAATTGAGAAATATTGCAGAATGGTAAAATAGGAGTGAAAAATAAACTACAATTTTTTAATTTTTTAATTGTGCATTGTTTTGTGCGACTACCTTCCAAATCATGTTTGAAAACCAAAATAAAAAATTGATGATAAATCTGAGTCTTGCATACTTTTATTCATGTCTTTGAATGCTTTGTAAGGATGGTCAGAGCGCAGATGGGGGACCTATAAAGCGGTTCACCACACTTTATTGGTGACAGATGTCCATCACAGATATAAAGACCATCGACATATCAGAGCGTTTGTGCCTTGGGCCAGGCCACACTTGTACAAGATATGCAACATACAGAAAATAAATAGATGCATGTTAAAGGTCTTTTCCATATACAAATATATTTTATGAAGCTTATTGTACAAGCATTTATTTTTTTACCTACAGCATAACATTTACAAGATAGTGTTGAACAGTGAGCAAGCTTTTATAAACTGCTGATATGTACGTTATATAAGGGTCTTCGATATTTGTACTCCAAAATACATTAGTGAGATTTAGAAACGGGTTCAAATACGTAAAAAGAAAGGCCCCGAAAACGACTTGTCAGCAGTCTGCAATGTTATACTGGCACAACCAGTGGAAGCCATTTGATTCTAACACACCTTGATAAAATCTGTATTGGAACAAGATGAAGAAGCACAAACTGGAAAAAGCATCATTACAAAATATATAAGGTTAACAAATCTGCCTGACACAAAATAAATGTCTCTGAAATATCAAAATAGTGAATTTATTGTAATACATTTTGGAATAAATTCTAATTCATACTTTTCAAAAGAATATGCACTATGTTCACCCATTGTATTCTGTACCATCAAAAATAACTATTCCAGGCTGCTTGCTTTGACTTCAGCGTCATTACAGACTGAGCTCTGAAAAGGCCATGAATCAAATCAAACTCTTTGAAAACAGGAATCCACCCATTCAAAAGGCACTTCTATCTCAAAGACACATTGGAATATCATCCTCATATTGTGAGCTATATACAAAAACAATGTACAAGTCTATAGAAAAAAAGGTTTGCTGCTATATTTCAGTCTATTTGCTCTGAATAAATATTTGGTTTTATGGACTTTGATGATAATTCACAACATTATGACACAGTAACTGCTCTTCGTTTCAAATGCTGACCTGAAGCAAAGTACATGTGATCGAAAAAGACCCCCCTTAATGATTTATATAAACCTGCTCCATACAGTAATATTAAAGGCTTATGCTACCAAGAAAGATATAGATCAGATCTTCTTGATCTTTCAATATATTATAAGTATTACTCATCATTTGTATTTATAGTCATCTTTACTTTTTAATTAGCAGAAACAGGATCACTTCAATTTTTTGGTAGCAGAAAAAACAATGATATCTCAAACTTGTAAGTGACATTTTCAATGACTATTGGTCAAAATCTAACCCCAAGCCATAAATAAGGAGCCTTAAGTTCAGCGGAGTGTATTGACTTGATACAGACTTTTTTTATTTATAAATTGATTTTCCTAGAAGGATCCTTACGGTGGCCGACGGGTGCAGATGCGTTATAACGGCCCAAAACACTTCCATCCACTGAAAGATCAAAATATTATGCATATAAAAAAACACAAATGTGCTAAAACACATGCAAATGAAGAAACATCTTCACCGACTTAACGCTGTATATATTAAAACGCTGCAAGAAGCTCAACAAATTCATTTGCACGTCTTTTGGCATATTTGTGATTTTTTATTTGTATATTTTTTGAAAGTGCAGCTCGTTTTCTAATAGTGTAAGTGTATAGGGCCGTTGTAGCGCGCTTGCATGGGTCAGCAAACGTAGTTTCTGGTAGTTTATGAACGTTTTTTTCATAAATGTTATCCTAATCTGTAAATACTTTTTAAAAATAATGCACTGGCATATTGTTCTAAACTGAATACCAACAACAAATAGTCTAAGATTCAAATGTACCTTTTTTTATTAATCCCTTATGTCTGCCAAGATTTTACAACTCTTCTTTCTGAGCATTGAGTCCTGTGGTTTTACACTTGTGAAAAACACACAATGACATCCCTTGTTCAATGTTTATCCTTTTGATATACTGTATCCCTTTATATTTTTGAAAATAATTTGCTTGTAAAACCTTTTCTTGGCGAACCAATAATAAAACTCCCCAATTCCAACTGTTAACAAAGACCACGAATGAAAGTAGCTTACACTTCCGAATATAATAAACTCTTAAAAATGTGGGTTCTGTACAACAACGGAGCTAAACACAAATATGTACGGCTATCTACTGTACCGTCTACATCACTGGCTTTGGAATCTAATATATCTCTCTATAGCAGCCAAGCCAATAATTATACAATAACTTCTCATATAGTGAATAACACAGTGATAGTACAGACATAAATAGATACAAATAGTAACAAAAACCATGCAAGTGCGAGCATAGACTTGGTGGTAATGACAACTTCAAGCTGTAAAGGAGAGAAAGATGAGAATGATCCACAACAGAGGCATCAGTTTGAACTGAAAATAGACTTTTCCTTCAGTTCTTGCCTCTATTAAGCCTCGATCACCATTTGCATAGCTTGATACTGAGTTTGTGATTCATTCATCGCCTGACGGATAGTTGAGCAGCGATGGTAAAGACATAAAGTGGTGAAATGGGAGCATGGAGATTTGAATTTCCATTCCAGTTATCTACCACGAGGACAACTCACAGGATCCATTCCTTCCCATCAACAGTCTCCTCTTCACCTGGAACAACAGGCGCGACTCTCCTCCAGTGCAAAACGGAAGTTGGGTTCAAAGGGGGGTTTGGAAGTGAAGGAAAGTAAGACTGAGGGAACAGGAGGAGAGTGTGTCGTTTTGGCTGCATTTTTTTCCTTTGCTGAGTTTTTTTATGAACAGGCGTTTAAGCGGGGGGGGGGAATAAACTATCTACAGGCACAAGAATCTACAGTCATGTTGGGGTACACTTTCAGCACCACGTTCTTGTCTTCATCGAAGAAGAGGATGCTGAGAGAAGACATCTTCTCTGGGACACAGCATGGCTCGGGGATGCCGGGGACGACGCCCACCGCCCGCACTATGCTCTGGATGGTGGCATGGTTAGAGGGCTTCAGAGCCTAAAGCAAAAGGACAAAAAAGTGAATAAGATGCCACATTATGTTGTATGGTTGAATTCCATGATCAAAACTAATAACTTGAAAGCAAACATTTTTCTTTGATTATATACGGACATTTCAATAAAGGGATTCTCTTTTACCAAATATACCATCTGTCTTCGGAAGTGAACAAAAAAGGTAAATTCTATCCAAAAGGTCCTGTTTTAATTATGAACCACTGTACTTGCCATAGTTGTGTATGCATTGTCATGTTGTAAAAGGACAAACTTGTTACTGATATTTCAGGTCCAAACACATTTGTTTGGATAATCTTGATCAAACGGTTTAGTCCAATGATCCAGTTTGTGCTTCCCCTGACTGTGTTGTTGTGATATTATCTGAGCAATTACTTTAATGACAACAGAGTTATATAACGATTAAAAGATGGCTAGATCGGGCCTTCGTACAACAGGTTCAAATTAAACCCAACGTTAATAAAGGTGAAACTTCATGTATCTGCCCTGTGACACAGGGTCCCTCTGAAATGTAATGTTTTTTTACTTGGCCCAACTACACTATTCCACAAAGTTTAAAATTGGGCCAGTACTTTTTCAATAATCCCATTGATAAAAAAAAAAACCTCCTTGGCGGAGCTAATAAGAACTTATTAGTTATAAAAGTTATAAGAGGCCTGGACAGTATCTCTTACAAAGGTCTTTGTGTTTACTACCATTCAGAGCTAATTTGACAAGTTTGCATATCAATCATATAACGCACACTAAACTGAATATTGTTCAGTGCATCCAACAAGCAGCCGCCTGTAGATCAAAGACCCAGGCCCTTAGTGTGGCTCTACCCCCAGCAGTTCACACACCTGATCAGCTGCTTCGTGTCTTAGCAGGATCCTATAAGTGACAGCTCACCTTCTAATAGTAGCTATTTAGCAGCTTCTAAAGCTTTTGGTTGACAGCAGAGAAACAACATCACAGGATCACATACAGCAAACCTACAAGAGAGGGAGGGGCCGGCCTCAGGCCCTAATGCCCTACTTCTGGGACTAATTACGTCCGACTACAAAGGCCGGAGACTCCGAGGTAATGAATTAAGTGGATGGATCTCGTGCATTCCGGCCATGTTTAAAATACCTGTGATGTTATCTTGTCACCGGAGCCACAAGCTAAGATGGGAGCTGATGTTTAACATTCGTTTTTTGTATCTTTCACTTCTTTGTATGAGGTTTAAATGTGTACACTGTACTATGTTGTTTTTTCAGTCTGAGAGAAGGATCTTGTCTGCGTTCCTCGAGCATTGTTTTAAACTTTCAATGATTATGATGTCGAGGTCAGCCACCTGCTCTTAGGAAGTTGGATATTTGAGCTATTTGAGTTTTTCCAACTTTTGGTTCCAACGCCATATAGATTGCCTTATCTGTAATTCGACCATTTATACTGCATGTTTAGTAAAGTTAAGTACGCTCTGGACTTAACTTTAATATCACAATGGTATAAATGTAGCCCTGATACATACATTTATAGACGTAATGACTTTAATTCCTAGAGACAAAAGCACAAGCTGTAACTATTTATCGTGGGAGTTGAAGATTAAAGCAGATGGCATTCCGTTTCTTTGCCATGATCATCTATAATATAAGACAGATAGGCTTCAGGGACATCTGATATGAATGTTATCCAAGTGCACATAATACAAAGCAGCAACAGTAAAGGGGCTGTATACTTAATGGCCAAATGTACTGATAGCTCAACATAGCCTGCTCCATTTACAACACATGTGCCATACTGGCTGAAAAAAAGAGTTAAATGTAAAGTACAGAAGCATGCGTGTAGTCTTCTGCACTGCATCTAAAATGCCTCAATATGTATTTACTTGCTGTCAATACAGATCATGAATCTGATATAAAAATAAAAATGGACTACTTCTATTGGCTGAGAGGGAACAGAACCTTGTTAGAGGAAGTGTTTAGAGTTAAAACCAGTAGTGCTGCGTTTCCAAACCTTTTGGCAACCATTATTTACTTGTAAACCTGTTGTATTTGTTGACCAATATTAAATATAATCCAGTAATTTAAAAGAGAAGAATGAACACCTGGAACACCTGGAAAAATAAAATGTATTTTGGGTGGCTTTTATGCTTTGTATGTTTTCCCATTACTGACCCTTAGGTTGGGAACCACAGCAGAAGTGCACTATAAGTCTCACCTTTGGCATGGGGAACTGGCAAGACCCTGAGCAGTAGTAGGCATCAAACGACTTTGGTGATATAATCCATTCACTCCATCCAATGTCAGCAAAGTCCACTTTCAGGTATCTCCGAGCACAGTTTCTAGGCTCGTTCCACTGCTTCTTTCGAGCCTTTTTAATCGTTTGCTCGTCGAACTGAAGCAGAGGCATCTTGTGCCGCTGGTTCTTGCGTGTCTTTTTACGTGGGCGACGGGCCTGCTTGTTTTCAAAAGTTTCGTACGGACTCGTCTCATCCCACCCGGTCGTCTCGTACGGATACTCGGGCCCGGGAAGTTCATTGTTCTGCAACGGGAGCAGAACATTCACTGAGCGCTTGTTTCTGGCCTGCGGTTGTTCTTGTTCAGTGGTGTTTCGCTCACGCAGTCCCAATTGGGAAATGGAGCCCTCTCCTCCCACCGAGTGGTGTCTCTGGAGGGTGGCTACCACACTTTCAGGTTCTGAAATGGCAGAGTCATTGGCGTAAACCAAGATGTAGGGCGAGCGGTCAGACAGGAGCTTCTTCCACTGCTGGGGCCCTTGTGAAGTCACATCGATCCCTATGAGCAGCTCGTCGTGGTGTTTGGCCTGGTTGACCACACGAGTTATGTCCTTCCACTGCCAGGATATGAAGTCCCTGTAGAGGGTGGACACGTTAATCCGGAAGTGTCCAAGAGTCCTTATCTCGTTATCCACAGAGGCAAAGCTCCATATGACCATGTGGATGTGGTTGTGCCTCCGGGGGCCATGGCGACCACAGCTTTTGGACCTGGAGCAGCCCTGGGTTCTGTTCTGAAGGTCTCCGATGTAGTAATGAAGAGTGGCAGACAAAACGTCTTCCGATTTGGTGAGGGCGGTGAGGTTGAAAATCTGCAGCTGCTTGTTGTTTATCGTACCTGTGTAAATAACGAATAATATTAATCACAAAATGCAACACAGTTGTACAGGACATCAGAACTAACCAACTTTCCTATTTTCCCTTTTACAATGTTTGACATAATGATATGTTTGAATTCACTTTTTGATGGTCTAACATTTTACAGATAAAGTTTCATTTGCTCAGGTTATAAAATATCTGTGTTTTCATTATCTCCCTCCCTCCCTCCCCAATACTTTACAAAACATTCAAAAAGCTATCCCTTCTTCAAGTTTAGTTTTTTAACTTAACAACTTTGACAGTTATGTGTGCAGATCATCCAGAGTAACAGGATGGTGTTGACCTATACCTCTTTATAAATGAAAAAATAAAATATTTCCTTTTTTGTTTATAACATAAAGAGAACTCCATTAATCTCTATTAATGTGGGATAGAAACATAATTCTCAAAATACTTTACAACCTTGGCAAATGAAACCAAAACTGTCTGCATAGATATATATTTGTAATTTAGGTGAACTGACCCTTTTAAAACCATGACATACAGCTAGCCATAGGAGGCAGTATAGTCCAACACACTTTGAAACTGGTAGTGGAAACTGAAAATAGTGCACATGTCCAAGTGATAATTCCACACCGTAGCCTGTAAAGCAATCAAAAGCTTATAAGATTGAAGTTACTACCAAAGTTCCCGGGAAAAAAATAACTATCAGAATCCCTTTAAATGCAGAGACTCACTGGGGTGAAATCTCTCAGATTCTAACGCAACACATGCAGGCTGGGCATCTGCCAGATGCTGGCTGGGAATATCTGACACTTAAATCTGAGAAAAAAAATGCTTCGGGAAAGGATTTTGCATACAGAGATCTCTCTGCTTTTGGCCCAGGGAATGGGTAACAGGTGGATCATATTTCCATGACTGGATCAACAGGTGTATCTCGGTTTCAGCTCAGTACACCAGGACGTCAATGGCTCAGGTTTTGGGGATTTAAAAAACCTTAATGAGGATAATAAGCATTTGTTGGTATGCGAATACGTTTTGTGGCCACACACCTCGTTGCACTTGTAATTTGCGGAAAATTACAACTAAGCAATGCAGGAGATGCTACCAGGTCCAGTTTATATTAACCAACATTTACGCAACAATGCATACATGCCTCCTCTAGACTGGCAGAGTTGATAACATGCGTAAAAGTTTGGGCACCTACCCCATTGCGCTTTGAAACTGCGGACAGTGTTGCCGTCCTTGAAGGGAAATCCAGCCCGGTTGTACTTCGCGTAAAGCATCTGCATGTGTTCCGTCATTGTATCCTGTAAAAGCAGATCCTGGTCGTCTTTCGCAGGGTGCTTTTTATCCTCTGAATGCGTAAAATCCACCTTTCGTTTGTCTGAGAAACTGTCTGTTTTCAGCATCGCGCAGTATCCAACGCACAGATAACTCCATCCGTAGAGCAGCACGACCACGAATCGAGAGTAAAGAGCCATGCTCGAGCAAAAGTGAAGGTAGAAGCAGAAAAGATAACTATTTGTGGAAAGTCTAGCAAGTTTCCAAATGTGGTCTCTACCTCCGGAAAAACATACCATCACCTGAGGAGTCCTCTCTTAGAAAATGATACCATCACCTTTGACACCAGGCACAGCAAGAGAGGGAGGTGGGAAAATGAGAGCGTTATCCAAATTGTCTCTCAGGGCTGTTAAAGTCAGTCAATGATAACAGTATTGGAGCGCTGGAGAAGGTGCAACAGATGCGGCAGAAGTAGGCTGCTAAAAAAGCGACGCATTTGGTTTTGCACCCAAGCAATGAACTGATTTCAGGGCAGCAGTCAACCGTCCCCCCGTCTCAGCTTTCATTGAAGGTAAAACATGTTGTGCTTGGTATTATAGGACTTGTGGGACCAGCTGGGTATTCCTCTCTCTCTCCCTCTCTCCCTCTCTCCCTCTCTCTCTCTCTCTCTCTCTGACTCTGACACACACACACACACACACACACACACACACACACACACACACACACACACACACACACACACACACACGAGTTTCCTGTTCAGGGTTAGGCACATTCAGCCTGGGGACATATCTAATGTTATCAAGAGCTGAAGGAGGCTGTTTTTTGACTGGAGACGGATCTTCTAAAATATTGTATTACGTGACATTCTGCCAATGTATTGAATACATTTGAATATCTGAACGGCTGCCACAGAGCAGCCGCTCCGTGCGTAATTTCTACTCCGCAGAGCTGTGCGTCTGGGCCGCGCTGCTGAATGAAGCGGCTTATTGTCGGCATTAAAGGCTCTCTCCCCTATTTAGTTTAGTTCAATGGAGTTAAGCACACACATCCTGTACCATCACCGTCCGATGCGGATGCTGTACTTTGTCCTCCCCTTCTCCCCACCGTCCCCCTCCAAAACAGCCCATCCAGGCGGGGTTTAAACACCATGCCGCCCTTCACCCCCCGCCACGGGCTTCTCTTTCAGGGGCACTCGGGAGGAAATGATTAGGGTATTTCCCCGCCCTTGGACATCTGATGGCAATAATATTAGCATGCCATGTCCTCTATATGGGCGTTTAACCCCTTCAACTAGCAGGAGATGGGCAGGAGAGAATCAGTTAAAAACAAGAACAGCAGCAGAATGAAAATCAGACTGGATCAACTCAGAACAATATATATATTTCACATGTTGTGCACAAGTAAGACATTAACACTTGAGGAGACGATGTGGTTTGTCACATTCTGAACACTGAAGCCTCATATTGTTATTTTTAATCATCTTTTCACCCATCACTTAAGGCCCTATTATGCTCATTTTCAGGTTCATATTTGTATTTTCTATGCCTCTCATGTCTCCATGCTTTGATGCTAAAAAAGCTCTTTATTTTTCTCATACTGTCTGTGCTGCAGCACCTCTTTTCATCCTCTGTCTGAAACCAGAGCCCAGTCTGCTCTGATTGGTTAGCTGGCCGGATCTGTTGTGATTGGTCAACCTTTTAGAGATGTTTTGGAAATGACCCGCCCCATAGCATATCACATACTGTGTTGGAGCGCTAACCAATAAAAGCACACATAGTCACTGAAGTAAAAAGGACTACAATGGAGGCGTTTCAGGCATAGTGTGGGAGAGAAACTCCCTCTGGAGGGAACTTTAGGATTTTAGCCTTTGCAGACCATTTACATGCACAATAACCTAAATAACACAAGAGACAACCCCAAAAAGCACAATATGGCCCCTTTAAAACTAAAAGTGATCCTATCCTATAACAGGAGGCCTCTTCAAACTTTTGAGATGCATACTGTATGTCTGGATGTTTTGTGTTATCATGGAGAAACTGAATAAAAACGCTTATCAACATTCACATAAATCATTTTTGTAGCTTCAATTGATATTATGCGTTTTAAAACTCCAGGAAAACTATTGTGCACTCTTTTTGAGATCATGTAAAAAAACACAATTAAAAACATGAAGTGAGTTTTAATTATTATTCATAGATAATAATGCCCATGCTTCTGAATATACTTCGGTTAGTTCATCTTTGTTTTCTTTATTAGTTGTATTTTTATTTTACTGCAGGTGAAAATAAAAAGTCAATATAATATGAATAAAAGGTACATTCAATCACATACACATATTGGTATATTCCCATTCAATTTGGCGGTAAATGAAATAGTTGACAACCAATCAATGAATCGTTCAAAGAAATGTGAAAATGAGAATAGCATGAAACTAAAATGAAGTGAAATGGTTAATATGTAATTAATGCCGATTGTAATTGTCAAACACATAAGGATGAAACATTTTATAACAAGATTCCAAACTTCATGAAGTTACCTGAAATTAATTTGGAACTGAAATTGTAAATGTATATAGAAGATAGAACAGTGTTTCTATCTAAGGCCCAGTTGAGTTTGAATCCACCTCTTTACCTCATGTTGTGTATATTAGGGGCAAGTCCAGGTCAAACTAATAAAAACCATGCTTCAGTAAAAACCCAACTGCTTAAAAGCCCAATAAAATGAATGAAGAGGGATATAAGCATTTCAATTAGATTTTATTGTGAAATCATTACTATTTAGAGACACATGATTTGTCTGGCTGAGTTCCAGCAACTAGTTTTTTTGAGTTTTTAAGGTCTTGCACAGAAGTACGGCACATATAAAAATAGCATTTTCACCAGCTTTTTAAAGCGCCCATTTGTCACGAGCTGTTTTGATTGGTAGGTGTTCTGAGCGACTGATTCCACTTTGAAAGGAGGGAGAGCTGTTTCATCACCATCGACGAGCCACATGAAGGAGCAGTGGTCTGTAAAGCTAAACAGCTGTAGATGAGGGTGAAATGTTCATTTGCCACCCGGTCAGTTTGAATTCTTGTTACCAAAACACAAAGCAGGGCAGATAGTGACAGGTGGACCGCCCTGGCCCCGAGGTTAAATCATCTGGCCTTTGACAAAGAGGTCAAGGAGGAAATGACATTCCCCAAAGCAATCCTTTGCCAAATGTAAATATGCTTCTCATCCTTGTTAGTCCAGTTAGTTTTGTTGAGACAAAAGCTGAGACTATAACCTGTTTTTCAGAGCCTTTTTTATTTCATGAACAGCTACATTTCTTTATTTTATATACTTCATGTTACACTATATTTAAAGACATATAACAATAACAACACATTCAGGACAATGTTTAATGATGGAAGAAACTGCCCAACGCCAATATTGGTAGTTGCTATTTAAAACTCTGGAAGACTTATTCACATTTATTTCATCAATATGCCACAACAGACTGAGATTTAACATCTCCTTTTTAAGAAAAAAAGAAAAAAAATGAACTGACGAAGAAAACCCAAAACCAGACCCCCAAACCCTTGCTTTTACAGAACCAGAACCCACATCCATGTGTCACCACACCACACATATGGCCAACAGGGTCCAATTCAGTCAAAACAGATGCAGCTGCTCTGGTAACCGGGTTGCTGAGGGACATTAGAGGTTTCTGTTAGAATTTACTCATTTGTTTAAAACCTCGTAACTTCAAATTAGTACCACGGCTGGTTGAATATGGCTTGAGTTTAAAGGAAAGGTTTGATTCTTGTCTATGCGTTATATTAACCTAAAGGAGACTATAAGTGCAATGGAAAGATGGAAAGCAGGGCGTAGCAGCTAGCCTGGCTCTGTCCAAAAGTTAAAAAAAACATCATGGCCAGGAAATGTATAGATAATCCAGGAAGTCCATGAAACAGTGTGACACAACCCCCATGTTAAACAACAGCTATGGTTTTTGTATTGATTAAACAAAAATGAGATATAACACTTTATATAATCAAGCTTGAGATTTGATGGTGGGCAGATTTTTAAACCATTGGAACGACTAGTTGTTCCCCAATTTCCAGTGTTTATGCTAAGCTAAATTCAGCTAAGCTAACTAAACTAAGCTAACTAAGCTTCTGGCAGTTACATATTTACCACCAGAAGAAGGGCTATCCCCATCCAACTCCAAAAGACCATGTCAAACTATTTTTAAGACGTGTATTTGTCTATTTTTTGTAACGAGATAACATGATAAGGAACCTTTATTTCTGTTAAGGTACATCAATGCTGGACTTTGTGGATTACCTATATTTTAAGTTTGTTTTAGGAGCATTTAAAAGAATATGGGGAAAGTGTGGGGAGTTAAAGTGAAGATATGTATATGGACTACATTTTGCAGGTTTCCTTGTAACTACGGAACCAAATGTTACCTCACAACTACACGTCTAAATAGTCATTTATGAATAAATAATAAAGGTCCTGTAATGTGTAAGCTTGTAGGGGGGCAGATTATATCATATGTTTCAATAATAAATGCACAAAAGAAATTAAAAGGAAGCAAAGTTGCCTACAGTTTCTAAATAACTTCCTGACGCGGGTTATTTAAAGAAATGTCCTCTTCAGTGAATGACTAATATGTAAATGATAGGGCACTTTGATGTCCTGCAAAGTGCGCCTTGCATCTTGGAACATGCGGAATGCTTTAAGCCCATTACCCATTCTTCCAGTCCAATTGGAGCTACCGCAGCCTGGGGGAGGACATAAAAAGCCGCCCCCATCATCTTTCAAAGCTCTTACGCCTTTAATTTGTTTAGACAAACAGCCCAAAACATGCCAGGCTAAACGACGGGACGACCCCGGGGTCCCAGAGCAAGCATATTCCATTCCTTTGGGAAATCCAAATTAACTAAGGGTCTTCATTTAGGGGAATTAGGAAGTCAAAAAAACTCTATAATACAATTGTAATAAAACTTAATGGGAGGAAAAAATCTGAAGTATAAGTTGACATTTTTAAGGAATTTTGTGAACTTGTCACACTAGTCCATCCACTTATCCATCTGGAATCCAACGTTAAAAGCCAATTTTTCCACTGCAGCACCTCCACCCAGATGGCATGCATGATATGAGGGCAACAGTTTGTAAATGACGGTGCAACTGCAGCCACTTGGTCAAATTAGAGGCTTCCTGCACTCTCCAATATGTGCCATATGTGTGAATGTGTCGGCAGCAGCCTCTGAAGATCAGACCGTCCTGATGTTGTGGTCGTAGATGACGACATGGATGTAGAGGTCCGACTGTAGGAAGGTCCGGTTGGAGTCCTCACCAGGACCAGACTGGAACCCAGCACAGAGTAAGAGTGGTTAGTAGGGCTTGATGGACTACAAGGTGCATGCAAAGTTAATTGTTTTGCCTGACATAGATGTGTAATTAAGCAAAGCCTCAGATATCTAAACACATTTCTTTGTAATAAGAGGTATTGTGAACTGTGAATGTCAAATCTGATACAGCCCCACCACTAAGATGTGAAGCCACTAACAGCTGGGAACATTTATTCAAGGCTAAGTGTGTCAAAAGCTTCTAGTGGGAGTGGATCCATAGCCAACCATTAAACTCAATTTACACTTTTACCTCAAGCACACTTGTGGGTGTCCTAATAAGTGAGTCGGTCTTCCTTTGCAGGTTCAAAAGAGCGTCAATAAAAATGGTCCAATACAAAAGTGACTTTATGGACGCTTTGGGAAATGCTGGGTAAACTAAATGATAAGCATCTGTTTGTAAGGAAAACAACAATTAACACTCAAATAATCTAAGAAACTTAAGACTTTTACTTAGATTGAATCAAGCCATGGTTATAACTGAACAATTAAAAACCATCCACCCCCAAACCCACTCTCTGGCTAGGATTACACAAGCAGAAAAACAAACAAACCACCCAAAGTGAGTTGATGTGAGAATTGATTTTGGAAGGTTGCACTGCCTATCTGTGGGCACATGATTGAGCTAACACTGGGTTAAAAGCTGGATGGTTCTGTTCTGCTCCGTGCCGAGCCAATCTGGGCCAGTGTCTGGGCACACGGGTGGTTTGCTGTGTCTGGCTTTCTATGCCTTCTCTTGTGTTTTTAATAGACAGCCTGGTCGGGGCGGTGCTCAACCGCAGCTAGAACACTGTGCTGCCATTTTGGCGATTGGCCTCAAACACGCAGTCCCCACAACTCTGTCTGCAATTTCAAAATAGTTCAGCCCCACACCAACTTCTTCCCAACCCCCCCCAGCAAAGAGGGGAGCTGGAGAGAAGAAAAAAAAACACAGTCTGTCAGTCGTTAGTCTTCCAGGGCCCCTGTCAGACTCTGAGCATGGAGGAAGCACCTGCCTCGACCCCTTGATCCTCCATTCTTTGTGCAGGTGGAAAGCAAAATACTTTTCCTTCACACTGATTTACTCCTCTCTTAGTCCCTCCAACTGATAACCCTTTGCTCTAAGCTCACGTTTAATCTCAGGGTCAATTGTTGCTACGAACTAGGCAATTAATAAAGTCGGCAAAGTAACTTTAAAATAACTTTAAATGTTTCTTTGCATTTGATAGTTACAACTATATACATTGGAAGTAATATAATGGCATTTTAGGTAAAAAAAGACCCCAGTACATATTAGAAAATAAGGGGGATGGTACATTGCAAATAAGTGAATTGAGAAACACAGTTTGTTTCATTGGTAAGCTTGAATACTTTAACAAATGTTTTCTGCCCCTATTGCCTTTTTGCTTTTCAGGGACCTTTTTAAAGCAGTGGAACAGGTGAACTTATCTCATTAGGAGTGCCATTTGTCCCCCTGGGGCTTGAAAAAACAAAGGACATAAACAAACACCTACCATGGGGTCCACATTCAGGATCTTTTTGTCCCTCTTGTTCTTGAAGAGAAGGCCGTTTGGGTCATCATAAATTACCTCAAAGTTAGGGCTGGAGTTGGACGTGGACACCTTTGTCTTCCAGTTGTAGTAGCTGTAGAGAAATAGTAACAGGTTAGTTGACTGAGAAAGACACGTCTTAAGCTTAAATGTATAATAAGTACCATTTGCGCAACAAGACTACACCTTTTATATATTTGGTTGGGTTGTGTACCTACACTAAAATGGCCTCGTCTTTGTGCATGCGTTAGCTGGAAGCTGTCATGAGTTAACTTTCTCCCGAGTTTAAACCACAATGTTACAATACTTTTTTATATTTTTTGTCTTTAACTTTATATTTTTAACCAGAAGAAGTTATTAGCTATCGGACATCTCGATCTTAAATAAATATTCAGTGTTTTCACAAGTTTTAAATCCGCAGGTTGGTTAGTTTTGTAGATTAAACTTCTATGGAAAATGTGGCTTTAGGTAAAAAACTGAACGATGAACACTGAAGAAATTCTAAGTAGTAGAAGCTGCCAGCACTGACTGAAACGTTGGTAAAGACAACAACTCCCATACCATACTACTTCATAACCTCACTACACTCCTTATTCTGTTATTATTTAGTTACTAAGTGTAGTAAGGTAACTAAAAGACAGTAGTTTTGGGTTGCACTGGTTTTGCTGTTCGGTCATTTGGTTTGTTTTTGTGGGCCCACACCGACATGCTTGCTTAAGAGAAAACACATTTGAAACTCATGTATTTCAATGAAACCCAGAAACTGGGTTTTGGAGCACACTCTGTGAACCAGGAAACCAATTTATATTGCCACTTTCGTTGCATTCTGTTCATTCATTTCTCTTCCCCTCTATTGGAAATCAATGGATCTAGCGTCTACAGTGTACCTTGGGTTTCACTCTCAACTGTTGCAGAATTTCACTTGAATATAAAAAGTTAAAAGGGTTTTGTTAAAGGTCTGGCTGTGATTGGTAGATCGCATTGCTGCAACATAACACAGAATGAACAGTGACCTGTTGAATAATGTAAGGGAGAACTGGTGACTAGTGCTCGGTGGTAGTGGTGTGGCCATTTGGAGATTTAACTTTCTTGAACATTTTCCTTTATAGCCTCCCACAGCAGGAGGCTTTAAACCAACATGGGCACCATATTGAGGTTATGACTTTGCATGTTTCATGGAGGAAGTGAAACTTTATGGATTACATTACAGAGCATTAAACGGCCATTGTTATCGTATTCATATTCAACAGCAGGTAATAAAAGAACCTTGCATTGCAGAATAAGAAAGGAAAGCAACCAGCGGAGCCAAGTATCTTTTTAAGAGCTGCAGAAGGTAAGCGTATGTTTCCAATTTGATTGCGAGGGCGCTGCGTTGGAGTTCGCCAAGCCAGGCCTTAGAGTAAAGCTGTGGCTAATAAGTGAATGGAACCAAAGAGGGGGTTGAATTCCAAAATAAATGAACGATTAATTTACAGCATCCTATTGGATCATGCATTGCTTTTAGGTTTTGTGTTATTTTTGAGACACCAGAGCAGTAGTGTTTAACTTTGTGACAGAGTCAGGTTACTTTAATGCATTTAGCATGTGCATTAATATGATTTATTTCTTACAACTCAACAACCACAGGTCAAGGTGCTCCACTGTCTAACCGGGTGTCCCTCAAGTGTAAGTATTGGGTCCATTCCTGTTCATCATATCCTGTCCTTCTCCTTGGCACTATCCTACGTCCTCATAATGTCCACTTCCACTGCTCTGTCGATGATACACAGGTGAACCTCTCCACCAAACCAAACACTGCCCTGCCGCTCACCTCTCTCATCACCTGCTTCCAGGACATCAGGAGCTGGATGAGCAGGAACTTCCTCAAACTCAATGGCAACACAATAGAGGCCCTGCTCATTGGCTCCAGACCCACCCTCTCCAAAGCTCAACACTCCACTGCCTCCTACCTCATTATAGATACATTCCTTGTTTCTTACTCCAACCAAGTAGATATTGTTCGCAAAATGGTAGGGTCAATCTTTGTCAAATTATTCATCACCTGAAGCTACCCAAACAAAATGATAGAACAGCAGCAGCATGACATTCGTAAATCCTTAAAATCCTTTAATCCTTTAATTTGTATTGCAAAAGCTTAACATGTTTGAATTCTCAATTGTTACATTACTTAAGTGAAGTTCTTCAGAAAAAAGGCACACCAAGGTTTTGTAACACTCAAAGCATCAAAAGCCAGCAAATGTGGGACTTCCGGTGAGGCACGAGGCTGATGGCAGCAAGATACTGAGCGCTGAACAAAATCCCACCCTTTTTTCATATTTATTGCAACTCATAGACAGTAATAACACACATTTGAGTTAAAGTAAAAGTGAACAAAACTTAAGATGTGTCTTCAGCAAAAAAGGATAAGGCTTCGACTAAAAAACAAGAACAACAGCAAGCTAGCGATTCACCCGCCAATATAGCTATGCTAATCAAGCAAGCTATCGCGGCCGAGATGGAAACTCTGCAGGGAACAGTAGCAGACATGCTAAAGGGTGCAATTGAGAAGGCTCTCAATCCTATAGAGAAGCACTTGGTCGAAAACGGCAACATCCTCCGGTCATTAAAAGAACAAGCTGATGGTCACGCAAAAAAGTTTGACACGGTTTTCAATAAGATTGATAGCATTCAGGTTGCCGTGCGCAAGAATGAGAAGGAAACTAGCTCGTGTATCATGGAGGTGACAAAGATGCGAAAGATGCTCAATGAATTGGAGGACAGGTCCAGAATGAACAATGTAAGGATTGTGAACTTACCAACAGGCGTTGAGGGCGATGATCCCAGGGGTTACATTCAAAAGATGCTGCCTATCTGGATACCTTCAATCAAGAGCCCCAACAGTAATCCACTGGAAAATCGATAGGGCTCATCGTATTTTCTCCAACAACACCTCAAGATCGCGGACCATGGTTCTCAACTACTACGTTTCACCGACAGACAGGCCATTCTTGAAGGCGCGAGGAAACCTAGACCTACTCTCCAAGACGGGACACAGCTATTGTTCTTCGCCGATTACAGCCCCGTTACGACACAGGAGCGACAGGAATACAAGGAGATCCGCACTAAACTTCAACAAAAGGGGATCGACTCGTTCATCATATACCCGGCATTTCTTAAATTGAACAACAAGGGCACGAGGATGTCATTGAACTCGGCAGAAGAGGCAAAAGAAGCCCTTAAATCAACGGTGGACATGCGAGAAGATCCTGGACATTGAATACGCTGCGTATTCAATGTCCAGGATCTTCTCGCATGTCCACCGTTGATTTAAGGGCTTCTTTTGCCTCTTCTGCCGAGTTCAATGACATCCTCGTGCCCTTGTTNAATAGTAGTGATAATAATAATAATAATAATAATAATAATAAGAAGAAGAAGAAGAAGAAGAAGAAGAAGAGTATAGTTGAGCACCTGACATAATAACGTTACCGTTTAAATTGACCAAATAAATGCAGCAGACAATGTTATTTAACCACAATTACAATTTATTTTATTTCAACTATACTCTTCTTCTTCTTCTTCTTCTTCTTCTTCTTATTATTATTATTATTATTATTATTATTATCACTACTATTNAACAAGGGCACGAGGATGTTTGTGTGGGACATGCTAAGAGGTAGTTTAGATTCCAACATAATCTCCATCTAACCCTTAAACATTTACATTTTCTATTGAAACGTTTTGGTTTGAATTGGATTTTTTTCCAACAAACAATCCTCCAAATGTTTTTGCAACCTCTAAGTCATGAATAATGACTGGAGCTATCTTACTACCACTGAACCGTATGATTGCCATTGCTGCACAGTCTGGTAAACGTTTTGGTTATTTCAGCTACCGTTACCTTATCTGTTTGATTATCCTATTTTGGTTAAAGGAGGAATGTATATATAGATGGCCATTTTCTCTTGAGTCTCGCATCGAGTGTCGCTTCAAATCAAAATCACCTCAATGTGCGATTGAAAAAAACTGAAATGTCACAAAAAAACTCTCTGGGAGCCGGCTTCACTCGTAAATACATATTTGTTCATTGATTGACATCTGACACAGTCAATGTTGATTTCTCTCTTTTGCATTCTAAACAGCTATTGAATAGAGGCAAGTTTTAGCAGGGTCACTGTCAATCAGTTCTGACACCTGGTCATCCCACTGTAGACTAAACCACATTATGGACAAACTTTGCCATTGAAGAATTATCTTTGGGAATCAAAATTGCATGGTGACAAAGCAAAATGTTTCATGAATTCTAGGTTGTGTGGTTTTTGGAACTGGTTACAATGCAGAGCTGATTTCTGACCTGTAAGGTAAGGCAAACTTTTCTTTTCTACCTATGCTTAGTGCCCCAACTATTCAGAAAAGGATTGTTTATTCAGCGACAAGGACTTGATACCTCACTGGTTTCCAACCCACACATACTGCCAGCTGTGTTTGATTTAGGTGAGTGTTTATCTGCAACTCACAGGAGCATAATTTCTCAGCATCAGATTTTGAAGAACCCTCAGTAACGTTCAGTTTGACAGATGTTGCCACTTCTACAGCTTCTGGCACTGCATTGTCATACAGATTTAACAACCAAAAGGAAAGTGATGGTATCACAACAACACAGTCCAATTTAAACAAGAATTCTCCTGTGACTCTTCATTTGTGTTGAGACGGTAAAGTAACCAGTCTGAGGACTTCCACCACGGCTGTCTCGGGTGATGTGAGATCACCTTTCCCAATTCAGTTTCTTTATATAGGAAGCAAAGGAAGAAAATTATGGAAAGTTATGGCAGAAGGTCTCAGAAGTCGATGTCCCAACCAGACAGTTCATCAGGAGGACTGTCCTCATCTGGAGGGTAGACGTCAAAATAGCTGTGATCTGTCGGTCCTGACAGCTGTTGTGGAAGAGAAGACATAAGTAGAAAAAGGTGAGATATGGATTTCTTAATATGCTTCTAGACTAACAGTCCAAAAAAAGTGGAACACCTTTTATGGAGCACTTAAAAATTGAACTTGTTGCCCTTTGTTGCAATTATAAGGCAGTTTATGTTCAACTGATATCCTCCTCTGAGAAGCCTTGAAGGGTCCAAGAAAACAAGTCACTGACTCATCTGCTGTCCTCATTGACACGTGCAAAGCAGAAGTTAGCAGAATAATTTTTTTCTTTTACATGTTTATTGTAAACCCAATTATATGTGACCCAGGATAAATGTGAAGGGGTAGCTGCTTGCTCCAAGACACACTAATGCAACATTTTAAAGCTCAATGCAAAAATGGAAACACTATTATTATATCGTTTGAATTCACCTACATTAAGCAGGTTTTTTTTTTCTATGCATCACTATTAAATGTCTACTTTTGCTTTACTGTCACCATTCATCTACCAAGAAGTCAGAAGGGTAACGGAAACACTACAAGCCCTACTTTCATGACACTTGGTGGAAGGTCATAGCATTGAACAAAAATCACTTTGGAACGGATCCAAATCTCGGGATGAATACACAAATGGTGGTGAAAAAATTGTAATAGGGCATTTGTGCTGCAAATGATATGAAAATAATTTACCAGGTATGAAATATTTAAGTAATAATCTTCTCAAGTCAGAACACCAACTCGGAAACATATACAATATTATTGCACTTTTTAAACACATCTGAACAATAAGATAGAACATATTTCCTTTAAAGCTCTTCAGCATTCCAAAGTCTGAAGAAGGACTTCCCAGCACGTGAGATGGGATCATCGGAGGAGCATGAGGTTCTCCGAGTGCCAATATAGTATTTGATCCGTATGAAAAATAACTATCTATACTTACTTCTCTTTTCAGTGGAGATGGTAAAGTCCTCACTTTTAGTCCCTCCCAGTTGAAGCCATTAAACCACCTACACAGAACAAAAAGACATATGTGAGTACATCTATTAACGTTTCTGTCTCTACAGTGTGGGTTACTTTCCAAGCGTAATTTTAACTCAAACACATAGGGGGGAAAAAACATCAAGCTTAACTTAACTTTTTATTGCTGAACAATTTGCATCTTGGATGTTACACTGTAACTGTAACTATATGAAGAGTAAAAGCCTCCATCAGACCTAATTTAAAGTAAGATACTTTTCAAGCTGTAATTGTTGACCCTAATGTAAACCTTCCTGTATCGCTCTTCAAATTCATATTTAAAAAAGGTTAAGAGGACATATAATGCAAATGTTCAGGTTCATATTTATATTTCAGGACATGTTCACATGTTTCAATGTTCAAAAAGCTCTTGAAGATTCTCATACTACCTGTGCTGCAGCACCTCTTTTCACCCACTGTCTGAAACCAGAGCCCAGTCTGCTCTGATTGGTTAGCTGGCAGGCTCTGTTTTGATTGGTCCACTGCTTAGCGATGTGTTAGAAATGTCCCACCCCATAGCATATCGCGTACAATGGGTTGAGACTGGCCAATAGAAGTTTGAGTATTACATAGTGATGTCTCTACATCATGTTCCGAAAGTAAACAAAGTGGTCCAATGGAGGCGTTTAATGCAGGGGGGAGTGTGTGGGAGACAGGCCTGGTTGTACGGGGG